>NC_062528.1:5797096-6054596 GCF_022655615.1 Tachysurus fulvidraco | reverse complement strand
ATAACTGTATTTTTTTTTTTTTTTTAAAGAGCATTTAAAATGTTCTGTATGAAGAAGTGTACTACGATCTAGAAGTTTCTCCATGCTTTTTAAGACTTTACTGGAAGAGACTCACCGCTGTTTATTATTATTACTATTATTATTATTTATATATTGATTTCTGCTCATTCGTATGCTAATTCTGGAGAAAGCTAGAACACAATACTGTTATACCATAAAAGAGAAAAGAGCACATTTACATGTTTAGAAATGGCACCAAGCTGATATTCAGGATCAGCTAATATGGTCTAATATGAAAGAAAAAAAAAAGTTGGTTCAGATCAAGAAAGAAAAAAAAAATAATAAAGCCTAAAAGTTAATCCTGGAGAAGTGAACTAAGGTCTAGAAGCTTCTTCATTATCTTTAGACTCCACTGTAAGAGGCTCACTGCTGTTTTTTCTTAATTATTTTTTTTTTTTTTACAAATAAGTTTTCTATTAAAATATATGAAATATTCTATTTCATCATCATTCTGTTGAACACTGTATTAAACAAATACAATAATATTGTAGACATGTTACTATTTTAATGACATTCTTCAACACGGTTTTAATCTTTGTTGTTGTTAAGACCGATCCCTAATTTTGGGAACTCCAACATGATTCAAACTCATGGATTTCCATGATTTCACCATTTTTTCCAAGAGAACGATGAATGCGTTATTACTCACCCGATCAGGGAGACCATCTGCTCCACTATGTGCTTGCTGAACGTTATGATCACAAAGAGTTTCTATGGAAAAATGAGATGCAAAGAGGATTTCAGACAGTGAATAAAGGGCGTGAGTGATAAGATTCGGGTCAAACTAACATGACTAGGAAAGGAAATGCTTCAAGCTGTCTTTGTCTTCAGGAGATGCTGAAACATGCTCCCAGAAAGAGCAGTGAGATCACCGCCTGACAAGCTTAGTGCTGCCATGATGACTCGCATGCACCTCCAGGGACGTCCATTTTCTAGTCCTATTCAAGACTCGACGTTACTCAGCACAAAACCTGCCTTTCTGCTTCCAACAGTCAGACTTGAGTCATGGAAATTAGGAATAGTATCAGACCTCCTTTATGGTCAGTTGTGATCTCCGTGGTTATTAAAGCTTAAATGGACACCATTGTACTAAAAAAAAAAAAAAAAGAAAAAAAAAAGAAAGAAAATCCAATGCGCTAACTACATATACGTGTGATTTAGGAACTTAACCAAAACTAAAAAAAATAATAATAATAACCAGAATAAATTATCTAAATAAACTCAGTTCACTTCGGTGTTCATTGTACCTGAATGTGCATCTTGATAACTGCTTTTCCAATCAGTGTCGCTCCAAAGAATGTCCAAAATGGGATCAGAAAATGGCCGCACGTAATCCCAGCCAGGTCAAACAAAGGATTTGGGATCTGAGGGAGGAAAAAGAAAAAAGAAATTCTTTTATATATTGAGAGCTGGTTTTAAGATGATATTCAGGATCAGAACTGGGACAAAATGCGTGAATAATATAGTGACTCAGATATCAGAAAAAAATAAACGGAGAGAATCATCCTGTAACAAACAGGAAACAAAAATGTAATTGGGTTTGAGAAAGATTTCTTTAACATTTACAAATATATATACTTTTTTTTTGTTAAGATTTATTTGCTCTATATTTATACACAAATTTTGTGTGGAAGCTCAAATTTGTGAAAATCATGGTTTAGATACATTTACATTATTTATAATAATAATAATAATAATAATAATAATAATAATAATAATAATAATCACCATCATTATTTTAAACCAAAAAAAATAAAGCTTAATATTTTTTACTAAAGAAAAAAATAATGTTGATTTTAAGGATGATATTCAAACTTCCAAAACAAACATTCGAAAAAAGAGAAAAAGTCTCTAACAAAAATGTTCAAAATGAAAGAATTCGTTGTACCTATTTATAAATGAGTGAGTGGTGCAAGCAAATTATGAAATAAGAGGCAAAAATCTTTTATTTTTCATCGTCCTTTACATCATCGACCAAAGGTACTTTATGATGCACAATATTTACAGGCAGTTCTATAAACCTGAACCAGTTTTAAATGATTTACAAACTCCACAATCTGCTGTTAAACCCTAAAGAATCGGTACAGTCTGTATTCTAAATTATGGATTAATAGTGAAAAAAAAGTGAAAGAGCAAATTTATAATCAGTAAATTAAAGAAAAGAAAAAAGGGGGAATTCAGCAGTTAAACAATTTTACTTTTTCATTTCATCCATTTTTACACAAACGAAGGGAAATACACCAACTGCTGAGCTTTCATTCAAACAAAAAACTGATGTATCTAGTCCATAATATTTGTAAATCTGCGACTGAAGATTTTTTTTTATGTTAAATCATGATTAGTTAATAAAATAAAAAATAAAAACTAGTCTTAAGTAAAATTTCTGCAGAACTAAATACGTGCTTTATTACAAGTGGATCACACCTGACGAGGGAGGAAATCTGTTCAAACTTTATATATAATACACAACCAGACAAAACAAATACAAGGGTTTCATTAAAAATAATCAAATTCAAATAATTTCTATCTTTTTTTGTGTGAAATTAGATTTACAATGTTCCAATCAAATCAAATCATTTTCCTACAATTTCTTTCCGATTCACTCCACAATTAATAGTAAACATTATTCGATTCATTTATACTTCTGGACTTGTTCCTTGATCAGGTTTTCAGATTTCAAATTTTCGCTATTTAGTAGAAAACTAAACTATGTTTTTAGTTTAAAACTAAACTATAACAGTGCTGTAATACTGTAATACTATAAACTATAATCACTGCTGACTGGCAGTGGATTTAAATAGGAAAATGAATAAATAATAGAAAATTAAACAAACAGTTAAAACATATGAATTCTAACCCAGTCATCTGAGCTCTTTAAAATATTTAATTGTAGAAATAATAATAATAAAAAAAATCATTAATTCCTAGAATTAATAACTGGATTTCATGGGCATTTCTACATGTACACCAATAAAGTTCAACCATTCTGGTGCATCAAAAATTGTACAGATGTATTATTATTATTATTATTATTATTACACAGATATACACAAAATAAACCTTTTACTTTAGTGTAGATTTTGGACTTAAAAAACAAAACAAAAAAACAAAACAAAAAAACAATCCAGACCTCAGAATGTGATGAATTTTTAAATGTTTAAAATGAGGATTTGTCGATTTGTACAGTGCTTTAATACAAAGTAAAAATCATTAATAATTCATTTCTAAAGTAAAAATGGATTTATTAAAATGAACAAAAATTTAACACACTTAATGTCTGATGACTGCAGTTTTATAAATCCCTTTGACTAAATGATTTTAAAACATCCTCCTCCTCATCATCATCATCATCATCTTCTTCTTCTTCTTCTTCTTCTTCTTATTATTATTATTATTATTATTATTATGTGAATCTAATCTACAGACTAACAAAAACTTATTTTATTGAACAGATTTAAAAAAAATTTTTTTTATTAAAATATCAATAAAAAAAAGGTAAAAAAAAAAATCGATAAATAACGATCTTTTCTTATAAATAAAGACCTACAGTTTTTTAAGAAATTTCTGCATTATTTCGTTTTCTGCTGCTCTTTTAACTAATTACCACAGTGAGAAAAGCTGTTTTTTCTCTTCAGATTAGGAGATTTGTCAACAGATTTGTGTCATAACAGTGATGAGTATTTACTTTGTAAACCTTCCTTAAACAGAACTCACACTTTCCTTAAATAGAACTCGCACTATCTTATCACACTTTTTTTCTCTGCGTTAAGTCTGACGTCACCGTAAGACGTCACACTGCTGACGGTGCGGAAGGAAAGCGGCTGCACGGTGCATTGTGGGATTTCGAGTAAATCTCTGCATTGGGTCCGTACTGCTCGCAAGTGAACATACTAGCAGTTTGTTGTTGTTGTTTTTTTAAACATAAAATCATACTTCTATAATCTTCTTTCATATATATCTAAGAAAACATATCTAACGATTAAAAAAAAACATAAATAAATTAAACTTAGTACAAAATGTTCCAGAGAAACACAAGATTTCAGAGAAATCAGCTGTACTAGAATATACATTGCTTAAACAGCTGAAAAGTAAAGTAAATTCATCCAGAACATCCTGTTTCTCTGGAAACTGTGTGTGCATACAAAAAGTACACACTCTCTGGCCAGTTTAATAGAAACACCTGCAATCCTGCTCGATCATGCACTTCACAAGCTTCGACTACCCTGAGCTTTTTTCCTGTCTCATTTTTGGTAAGCCGAGCTTTTTCACCTCACCGTAAACTCAGTTACTGGTTGACAAATGCCGAAAAAGCCACCAGCAGCACATCCGCCTCAAGGTTTGACATATGCATTCTGAGATGCCCTTTTTGCTCACCACAGGTGTAAAGAGTGATTCTTTACATTTCCTGTAAGCTCAGATCAGTCTTATCAACCTCTCCTGATCTTGCTCATCAACGAGACGTTTCCGCCTGCACAACTGCTGCTCAATGGATGGGTTTTTTTGGTTGCGTCATTCTGTGTAAACTCTAGAGAATGTCGTGTGTAAAAAAATCCCGAGAGACCAGCAGTTTCTGAATGAAGTATAATCCAAACACTCTGACATTACATTAATCTTTTCCCCGTTTGATGTGAACATTAACTGAAGCTCTCGTAGGTTAACTGGTTAACCGTATGAATGTGCAACCAGTACAGGTGTTCCTAATAAAGTGGCCAGTTAGTATATAGTATATACACATAAATATGTATGCTCTCCCCTCAGAAAGTACTGGGAAGGAAATTCTTTTTGGGTTCGAGATTGAATAATAAATATGGGCCGATATCAGAGTTTTATCTTTTATTGCCTGTTTCTTTTAATTATTATTATTTATTATTTTTTTTATCTGATATCTATAGAGCTTTTAAAACTAGCAGGTGTCACACAGCAGCATTACAACAATATATACATTCCAAATATAAATTGTAATAATAATAATAATTATTATTATTACTATAATTTGGGAGCAAATCAGAAAAAAGTTTCCTGAGACAATTTAAGGAAGAAACCTTGAGAGGAACCAAAAGGACTCGAAAGGAAACCCGTCCTCCTTTGGGTGACACCGGAGATGAATAGAAATCATTTCTCAAGGACTAGATTTCATACCTAGATTTCTAAACCAATTTAGAATACAGGTCATTTGTTTTTTACACAAGCAAAAAGTACAGGAACAGACAGACTTGTAAATAAAAATGAAATAACACTAAATATATGGATGCATATCCGCTGCAATAACTGGATCAATCCGGACATCAACGATCTGTCGCGATTGTCTTCTGTGACGCTTTTCTAGACTCGTACCACAGTCCTTTAAGTTGCTCGTTTCAGGGGGGTTTCACTCTTTAGCGTTCTCTTCAGTGGATGAAGTAAATGCCGCTCAGTTGGGTTAAAACCTTGTGATTGATTTCTCCAGTTTCCAGAACCCGCCCATTTTTCCCACTGATGAAGTGCTTTGTTGTATTGGCAGAATGATTTGGATCAGATTGGATGCATTTCTCTATAGACTGTAGACTTCATTCTGCTGCTACCATTATGACTTATCATCATCATCATCATCATCATCATCATCAATAATGATTAGCGAGTCTGTTAAAGAAGAAGGTTCCATGCAAACACAAGCGTTGACACTAACCATGATCGTGAGCAGATCCTTTCTCCCTCCACACTTTGGCTTTTCCATCACCGATCGCTTGGGTAGAGGTTAATCTTGGTTCCAAACCATTTGTTGCTCAGCTCTTTATTTCTTTTGTGAATTTCACTCTGGCTTTCTGATTCTTACTGTTGATAAATAGTTTACATCTTATACTATAGCCTTCTGCTCTCAAAGTCTTGGATTGTGATTCCTTCTCCCTGTGAAGGTTGGTGTTGATGTCATTGACTGCTGTTTTGGGGGTTTTTCCCTCTGGGCTCTCACCGTTTCTCAATGTTTTCCTTGGCCAAATTGTTTGATGTCTGGTATAACTGTGGTTTCTTTCTCTTTTTTTTTTTACCAGAAAAAGAAAAAAAAGAAAAGCACATTCCAAATTTTTTTTGTCTCTTTCTCCACTTCTGATGTCAAACCCAAATGTTTTTAGTGTACAGTGTAACTGACCTTCAGGTTCCGATCCTCTGATCACATAGATGTGAATGTAGTGTGTGTGTTTGTGTATTTACATGTTTGTATATATGAATAAAATATTCACAGAGCTTATATCAAGAAGAGAAAATACTTACTGAGGCACAGGCCAGGATTCCCAAGAATCCAACTTTCTGAACCATGTTTTGTACAGCGAGTTTTGCTCTGGATGCAAAGTCCTAAAAAGAGCAAAAGACCATTTACATGTTTAAAAAAAAATGGTACATTAATGGTACAGTGTATATAAAATTAATTTATATTTTATATACACTGTACCATTAATGTACCAATTTTTTATATATATATACATATATATACACACACACAAACACACACACACGTATGTATATAATATAAATACATGGTACAGTGTATATATACACGTGTGTGTGTGTGTGTATATATATAAAAACAATAATATATAAGTATGTGTGTGTATATACACACACACACACACACACACACACACACACATATATATATATATATAAAATATATATGTATGTGTGTGTATATATATATATTATACACACACACACGTATATATACACTGTACCATCTATTTATATTATATACATATACATATATATGTATATACATACACACATGTCTATATTATATATACACACACACACCTAAATTTATTCAGGCAGAATGAAGCAAAATGCACAATGTTGAGCACTGAAATGAAAAGAAAAAAAAAAAAAAGCTGCTTTCAGACTACAGTGTGTTGAAACAGATGACTGAATGAAATTGTTTATTTTAGACTCTCCTAGCACACTGGTGAAAGGAGGGAGATTTTTTGCTGAAACAGCATTTGCTGAAAGGTACCACACTGAATCCTGCTTTAAGCATTTAAGCAATTAAAACATTGCCGGTGAAAGGAACAGTCCACGTGAGGTCCACTCAGACACTAACGGCACATAATTAAAAGGAAGCGCTCATTATGAGTCACCCGCAGCTCAAAGGGTTTACTGGAAGTCAAGGGAGGGGTTTTCAAAGAAGTGGTCACATGACCAGGAGCAGTAAACCACAACACTGAGGTAGTCACCGAGATCTATCAGAAAGCTGACAGGATCCAATAACCTGATGTCTAAAGGGGGGATTAGCACCTTCATGTCCGGAGGAGAAAAAAAAAAAACTTTAGAAGAAAAAAAAGTCCACAGGGTGCAGTGGAATGCCTGAAGAACTACTTAATTCCAATGTACAAGGAAGCCACAATGTTCCCGAGCTCACTGCTATTGCTAAATGCTTCAATGTACACTGCAGCATGATCAAAACACATCCTGTGACTCATTCAGAGACTGATTTGATGATGCAAAAACAAGACTGATATACAGTTAAAGCAGCTGCTGACTACTTTGAGAAATTCAAAAAATCATTAACAACAACAACAACAACATTAGAACACAAGCCAATGAGCACATTTGCAACTGTGCAATGTGCATGTGTCATGATGAACGCATTCCTCACCTGCGCGCTCTCGGCTTGTTCCAGCATCTCTTCAAATTCCTCATAGTCCTCATCATCCGGTTCAGATCCAGACAGACGGGCCGCTCGTGCCATGAAGTATGGGGGGAGTTCTCCGATAGCTGTACCAGCTCCCTGCGTAATACATAGGTACGAAAATAAGTCAAACTTTTAATCAACGATTCATTCGAAATGAGTCTAAATATGACTAATAAAAACAAAACCATCAACAACAAAAAAAAAGAAAAAAAAAAAAAAGAGGCTGATTTAAATTCTCTCATTCACTGTCTCTCATTCATAGGCCATATGGGGAAAATTATCATTACACAATATTTGAAGAATTTTCTTTGGAAATATTACGGTTGGCTGCCAGAAAATTGTTGTGTTACATTTGAAAATAAACTTTTAATCGTGTTTGTTGCAACTTTTATTTAACGTCTGCAAACACGGAAGGAAAAGGAAGCGAATATATTTAATTATCGATAATAGAATATACAATAATTTGAAGTCAAATCCCTTCTTTCCCGAATGTGAAATTATTTAAAAAAAAAAAAGAGACAGAAAAGCGTATTATATAAATAATATAATCATTATATTGACCAGCTCTATTGTTGAATCTGATGTTCCCCATCAAATAATATTCATAGCTAATGCAAAAATAAATAAATAAATTATGTTTTTGACCCAAAATGTGACAAAAAAAAGTTAAATTCATTTTGAGTTACCAAGAAAAAGCTGTTCATGCTTTAATTTCATATGGTAACTGAAATTCCCTTTCCACGAGACGACCGTGTCCTGAATTCAGCTCCTGGTCTCCTGGGCGGCACCAGAACGTGAGAAAGCATCTCTCTTGCCCTGACCTCGTTTCCCAAGCTATCAGTCAAATACAGGATTGAGCTGAAGGTTTTATTTTAAGTCTCCACACAGCATGGCACCAAGCTATACCTCTGACCTCCTTTCACCCTTTCTTCTTCTTTTTCTCCATGACCTTCTGCAGAGGATCCAGATGCTTATAACAATTCAGTGGTTCTGAGGTTTAAAGATGACCAGTCCTTTTGTGTTGCAGTTTATGGGCCATCATACCCGCCTTTATAATCGCACTCCCTCAATGGACATTTTTAAACCCGATTTAGGAATGTGGTTATTGCTTCGTCCGTTTATTTTATTTTTGTTTTTTAATTTTTTTTTTCGTTTGCTGTTTTGTGTTTTTGTGAATTGATTCATTTCATTTGATGTCCTTTCTGTTGGACGTTATTTCACTGTAACACACTCCAACTTCTCCAGTCATGTGTGTCTAGTCAAGCTTTGATGAGTGTGGACTAAATGTAAAAGACGGAAGGTGATTAAACGTGTTCAAGTAGCACTCACCCACATGCAGGCTTCTAGCCGGACCTTAGACATGATGGTCCAGAGGGACACGCTGTCCTCGACCCCCGTCTCATCTGGACACACGATCTGAGTCGGGTATGGCGGCTCGGGGAAGTTCACAGAGCCGCACTCGTACGCAGCCAGTGTGACAGAGGCTATGTGTGGGCCCTGCATAGATAAGAATCATGACTGTAAGCCTTTTCCTGTTCTTTCCTCTTGTACAAAAAAAATGTGCACATCAACCGAGATGAAAGCAATAGACTTTATTAAGATGTGAAGATAATAAAGGGGGAGAAGTCTGAGGTACAAGTCTCCAGCGCATTAATCAGACTACAGCACCAATCATAACAACTGGCTTTTATGATGCATCACCAGCACTGTAACCTCTCTAAGAAGACAACACTTCCCATAGACATACTGTCTTTTATTAAACTCAGACTCACGCAATGTACTTGGCATGGCCATGGCACTCGCAGACAAGGGAAGTAAAAGGTAATGCATTGCTCACAAAAGTATTTAACCAGTAGACTAAACATAATCAACCAAGACAAAAAAATGCTATATTAAGTCTGTGATGTCCAGTAAAGAGTGTGTGTGTGTGTTTGGGGAATCTTGGTAGGGGAGCGTTTCATATACAAAGCCACCACGGTTCAAACGCATTGCAAACTCATGACACACTGGTCAGTCTGCTCCGACCCCACCGTGAGGAGACCACCCCCAGCTGGGGCCCCACTCACCATTTAATAAGCTCAAGACAACCATTTTAAAACATACAATTGACTGAAAGACGAAAGTTTTCATCTTGGTTCCTGGATGAACCGTCGTGTACAGAGTTCCATGTTTATTTAATAGCCTAAATATTAGGAACCACTTCTACATTAAAGGTTACTTTTACTTAGACTTATTTATGAGCTGAAAAGTTCAGACGGGCTCGAACGGACAAACAGTTTGCCGTTAGCAGTTAAGGGTCAAGGTTACTGACATTTTACATGGCTAGAGAAGGGAACAGAAAGTGTTTTGAGGAACCGTGACCAACCATTAAGAAAATCCATTCTTCAGAAATGGAAGAACATCAGACAATGAAACTACTGAATAGTAGAAACAAAATCAGTTGCATGTGAGGTGCAATAAAACATCCAAACCAACCAAAATGAGACCTCAAATTAAAAAAAAAAGAGGGGAATAAAACTCCACATTTAAAAAGTGGACTAAACAGTAGCCTGGGTGTCTGGAAGATGTAGCTTTTGGATCCAGGAGTTTTTTTTTCCTCTCTTATTCTTAGTTTCCTGGAAGATTTAACAATCTTAAATAATAATAATAATAATAAGCAGCCTTACTTCTTACTGCCGTTCACAAAACTAATTTTTTTTGGTTTGTATGTTTAAATGTAACGCCTATGTTTTATAACCTTTAAAAAGCACCTCGATTCTGAAACTACAGGATACATGACGTCCAAATCTAACAGGCCAGCTGACGGATGAACTGACCGAGTGTTGTACATGAGTATAAGTGTTGTACACACAGGTATAAGCTGAAACTATTTCCTGTGTCCTTTATTTCCTGATAAAGAGGAATAGAGGAAACGAAGTTCGGTGTAACACGGTCATATAACCTTCCTGCTCTCTTGCGCATGAGCAATTTATTATTTAACTTTTTAGTAATATCGTTTAGACTGGATTCGAGGACACGACTCTGACGTCTCAGCGATGATTTTTGGTCGAGGGCTCGAACATTTCTGCGAGAAGAGGAACTCTATCGGTTTCCTTGGTCTGTATTAATTCAGACCACAAACTACATTTATGGCATCTGGCAGAAGCCCTTATCCAGGATGATGTACAAAAGTGCTTTGGAGTCTCTATCAATAAATACATTAACACTGATTCACTAGGTTTAAGATTGTGGGTTTTTTTTTAAACCATTAGTAAAAAGTTACAACTTTCATTAACTACCATTTTTTTTTGCTCAAGTCATTTCAGGCATGTGACCAGGCAGCAATCTGTATCTTTTATTTCTAGATTGTTTCACTTTTTTTTTTTCTTTTTTAGTAATTCAATACATTTTATTGGTCAACAGTCAAAATTGACACTATTTTCATGTTCTCCTCAACATGCTCTCATATAAAGCAACTATCAATCATCCTACCAATCCATTTGGGATGTTTTACAGTCCTGATATGTTCCCTCCTGACTTTGTATTCGCATTTCAGTTTACGTTTTTGAAATTTTCCAAGGCAGATCTGTAAAATCAGAACAAACCTTCTTCAATTTCCCCTACAGAGGATTAGTAAAAGGTCTTAATCTCATCTCTTTTTACATTCATTTGCGCAGTAGTAGTCAGTGTGTTAGTCACTATTAGATCTAATAAAGCAAGGCTGTCTGATCTTATCTAAAAGATTGAGTAACGGCTCAGGTTTTCTTCCAAGTCCTTCGTTTCACCTGTTTAAACAGTTGGTCATTTTTGATCAGACGGCTTATCGGGGATTGGTTGGAATGACAAGCTTTTTTTTTTCCATTTCTCTTTTCCGGTTTCACTTGTCAGCTTGACACCTCCATATAAGAGGGTGTGGGTGCTATTAAAACAAGCTAAAGAATTTCAGGAAAACTGACAATGGAGGGAATGTGTGTTAGCGAACTTTGTTGGAACGGGATAAGCCACTCAGGCATGCTGTTGGTCCTCAGACACTCGTGCTTCAGATGCCTGCTGAAGCTGAGGAATGCCTGTGGTCAGCGCCGCTTCGGCTACGGAGTCAAGAGAGCCTCGGATCAAGTCACAGGTCGAAGATGATCTCACCATGGGGTGATGACGCAGACGAGTTGGAAGAGCCGGATCAGGTGACACCGAACACTTGGGAGAGTTAAAATAACTTTGCTTTCCCAGACATGAGGCATGAGGTCACTTCGCTCTGCTACATGAACAAGTGTTTGTGCTCAAATCCTAAAAACATGCACAGGCGATTACACACTCAGCAGAAATATTACACATGCTTAATCTTCAGCTGTTTTCTTTTTTCTTTTTTATTAGCCTGCTGCCTCATGTTTAAACAGCGACACGTTCATCCGGTACTGCGAGAGAGCAAACTTTTCCAGCTCCTAGTATTAAAGGCCCGCAGCACAAACCGATTTGGTCAAATTCATAGGCAAGGAAAACACAGTGTTCTTGTCTGATGGGCTAGACTGAAAAACCACACCACACTAGCAGTTTCACATCCCTGTTTGTCAGAAAGCTCGAGTCATTACTGTGTCGGTGATGACTTCATCAGAGCTGACCAGAAGTCTGATGAATCTGATTCAAGTGCCGATGAGTACGTCATTCCATCGTAAGGCACGACACACCGTGAGAAGCAGAGCCTGAGAAACTTGTACTGAAACAGTGCGTACGATCATTTCATATCTAGCTGTTTAGAAACATGTGCATATTCTAAATAAGGGTCAAGAAAGGAAAGGAAAAAGAGAGACAGAGACAGAGAGAGAGAAAGACAGAGCAGAGAGCGAGACAAAGAGAAAGAGAGAAAGAAAGGTCAAATCTGACAATGGAGGTTTCACTACTTGCTGTTAAAAAAAAAAAAAGCTACACTGACATGCGACACTTTAGCTATTTTTGGATGAGCTGGCAGTTGATATGGGGAACTTCCATATTTGCCTGTGACGCATCACTTAGTTAGTTATTTAGTTAGTTAGTTCTCTGGCTGAAATCCATCAGAAAAATAAACACTTAGTTTTGTCAATATGCCTGAACCAAAAAAAATTTATTTATATATATAATATATATATATATATATATATATATATATATATATATATATATATATATATATATATAAAAACCAATTTTAACATATTTTGATCATTTAGTATGTTTTTATTTATTTATTTCTGCTTTTCTCACCAGGTAAAGAAGGAAAGTGTGAAGGCCTGTGCCGAGGCCTACCGACGACAAAATCCCCAAGCCTACCCAGTAGGCACACCAAAGGATCTGCTTCTCCAAGTGCTGTACATACTGCAGGGTTAAAAACAGAAGAGGGGGAAAAAAAGATTATTTCAAAATATCTCTTTCAACAAACAATGTCAATGATGAGGAACAAAATGTACAGTACAAAGCTAGCAAAAAAAAAAAAGGTTGATTTTTAGAGTGAGGAAAGACTAAAGCAAGCAGATCGAACTAGATTTGTGTACATAAATACATACAGTGTGTGATGTGTAAGGAATTTGCTTTGATAAGAAAAAAAAATAATTCAAAGATGATGTGGTGTGATCTGTTTCCGCTGGTGTTGACAGAGTATTTTCCTGTAACAGCATTTACAGGAGACCTCAAGCCTTGTCTTCCTTTTTTGTTCTACCACCTACTTTGCATATATTTTCCCATTTATTAAAAGAATGACACTTTTTATCTGGAGGAATTTTAAACATAATGTTTAGTTCACTGCTTCTCTCAGCTATCAGTCTTTCCCCTCGGCGGCCTCTCTGTCGATTTTTTTTCTCCCTCTATTTAAAAGTTAATAAAGAAAAGCAGCTTGTCATATTAGCGAGAATCTGCAAACATTTTAGACTCCTTCAAAAAAAAATAATAATAATTTTTTATTAAATAACACTAAATAAAATGTCACCTGACAGAAAACATCACCATGGAAACACTTTCAAGTTTATTTGAGAAGTCCAACTTATTCAAATAAATAGAACTGAAACACAAGTCATTACGACTTTATTAAAGAACTCCTTTTTTTTTTCTTTCTTTTTGCAACTTTTATACCGATTTACCGGAAACGTATACAAAACTTTTCTTGGTATTCGGTAACAACATGACCCGTTTGAACACTGTTTACAGACGTTAGCACAATTATTGTTGTTAAAAATAAAATAAAAAATTTTAATTAAATAAAAATGCAGAAAAAAAAATTCCTATTAAAAAATTTCCTAAAAATCCTGCCCCAGAAGCAGAAATATAATTCTGTTGGCCGCAGACATGATACTATATTATATAAACAATATATAAGCAGGAGAAAATTAAATAGGCTGAAAATCAGGACAAATTCAAACTGAAAAATAATTCAATTCAAAACAATATGCCTTTCAATTGTTTTAAGTCCTGTTTAAAAGTTGTAAATAAATAAATAAATACATAATTAAAAATCTTACAAAAACATTACTCTTGTACAAAATCTCTTCTTCTATGCAGTGCATGTTGGAGATAATGAAATGTTTCGCCTCAGTAATTAAGCATGAATACAGTTTATTTTTAATCACCACATTTGAGTGGGAATACGTGTCACCGGATGCTTCTATAAAAAGATGAAAAATAACCAAGAACTATTTTAACTTCACGCTTGTGTCATTCAACATAAAAATACTTAATAACCTAGAAGCAAAGACTGTAAAGTCTGTAGCCTTCATGATTATGTAGATCATTTATTTATAAATAGTCTGAACAAGAAAAAAAAATCCCCCAAAAGAATCAGTATATCTATCTATTTATCTATCTATCTATCTATCTATCTATCTATCTATCTATCTATCTATCTATCTATCTTTCTTTCTCTATATACTACAGAATATACACAAATATGTTGTGCATTATAGTTAAAATAAAATATATATAAAATACATAAAAAAGGGTGGATTCTGTGGATTCTTTAAAATATTTAGAATAGCTTTTGGTTTATAATAATTGTCTTGGTTTTGCTATTTTATTGTAACTGTTATTGTTTGATATTTATTTTATTTATTTATTATTATGTTTTTTTTAATGCTGTGAAGCACTTTGGTTCAACTTAGGTTGCTGTAAGGTGTTATATAAATACAGAAATGAGGGATTGATTTAATTTCAAATTCCAACTTACTGGGAAAAAAAGAAAAAACTTTCGCCTTTTCTCACAGAGAATAACATTTTCTTCTTAATTAAACTTATTACATACAATTTCAACTGGAAACAATAATGTAAACCAGTATAGATGTTTTGAATGATATAGTTTTCAAAAGCACTTCAACCAAATGCTGTAAATATAATGATTTTATGGCTGACAGACACACTGAGACTGTGCTGTGTCAAAAATCTCTACTTTTACTTTGGACACTTGAGTACAAATAAAAGCAGGTACTATAAAAGATCTGAATGTCTTAAATTTGTCTTTACAGGATTTTTGTACTTGGTCCACCTCTGGTTGTTACTATAGATGGTATGGTATGATTTGATTTAAGGCTGGAGTGACAGTCAGAGCTGTGGGATAAGAAAGAAATATCACACGTACGATAACGTTTTCGTGATAAAAGTCATATATAAAGAAAGCAAAACTGCAGCGGAGTAAAAATATAAATCACGGACATGGAGGGGAACGTAAATACGTTCGGTAAAAGTACAGAAAAATAAAAAAGTGCACTTGTTTGATGAGGATATGAAAATCTCACCGTTTGATGAGATCCTTCTATTGAGTAGGCCATTGTGAAGACTGAAAAAAGCACAAGCACGAAAAACACTGAATATCTTCTGTACCAGAGCCTATGGACAGAGAGAGAGATAATGTTTACACACTAAACATAACTGTATATACGCTGTGAATTTCTATTACATTTAATCCAGATGTATTCAAACGTCTCGGTCATTTCTGAACCGACAGAAATTCCCACTTTTTGAAGAATCCACACATCCCATGAATCTCGTTGAAACACTATAATATTATAAATAATATCACTAAATAAATAAATAAATAAATAAATAAATAAATAAATAGGTGTGTGTGTGTGTGTGTGTGTGTGTGTGTGTGTGTGTGTTTATATATATATATATATATATATATATATATATATATATATATATATATATAAATGAATAAACACATACATATAATAATAATAATAACAGTAATAATAATATATATAAATATATATATTTATAATTATTATATAAAATACATATTGTTGTTATTATTATATAAATAAAGAAATAAATGTTATTCAATTTAACCGGAAAATAAAATAATAATAATAATAAAAACAAAACCCCAGTCCTTTTCCCCCAGAATTTGTAAACCCAGTGAACAATAATCACTAATATAAACACCTCTGATTCTTCTAACCATCGCAGAACACAAATCTAAATCAGAATGATGAACAATCCTATTTATAAAATGTTAAAAATTTGACACTGGGGCTTATTAAGTAAGAGTATAACAGAGTAAGACAAGAGTAAAATGTGATAATTAGAAATATTTCAGTGACATGCCTAATAAGTATATTTAACAGATATACAAGTATTATTAAATAATTTGGACAAATCGGACACACACTGATAGACTTTAGTATTTCTCAATTAATTTTTTTAAATCTCGATTTACAGAAGAATGACAAAAAAGAGCAGGATGTCTTTTAGCACAGCTTTCAGAAGGAGATCTTAAAAACACCATAATGACCACTGATCATTGCATAGATCCCATATGGCTCATCTGCTGCTGTTATTCTCAGAGAAAAATGTCTGCAATTTTGGCCTAATTTTTACTTCACTGTTAAAATGCTACGTTTGTGAGGTGTGTGATTGTTTTTTTTTATTTTTTTATTTGGGTATTTTTCCATCTCACATAGTGTGAAAACCCTTTGAACAGTCTGGTGCTCCCATTTAAATAAAAGCTATAGAGCTGTACTTCACCATCATATCGTCTCCTGTTCTCGAATCTGATTGGGCAGAAGGAATTGACTATTTCATTTATAACAAAAAGAAATAAATAAATAAAGCACAGCTTTACCGTTTCTCCGTTTCTATTAAAATTACTTGTATAAGGACTTGTAAAGCCAAAGCATCACATAAACCCCATAAAGCCTAATAATAAACAATTTATGTTAAAAAAAAAAAAAGTAAAAAAAAAGGAAAAAACAAACAAAAATACAGTTAAAAAAAATTAAATAAAAAAAGAACCTGATGTCTACCACAAAGCAAGCTTGATTTTCCCCCATTATTGCTAATGATAATAAAATAACATTTTTTATGATTGCATATTCGTATGTGTGAAATATCCTTAAAGTTTACTTCAGTCAGGAAGGAAAATGTCGAAAAAACTATTTCCGAATTTTGACCTTATTGTGACCTTGACCGTCTTAAGTGATTCAATATCAGTCAGTATCTCGAAATCTCAAGAACGACTGGTTAAAAAGTTTGTAGGATGTTTACTTCAGACTGAAACCAGTCATCTTAAACATCCTACAAACTTTTAACCAGTCGTTCTTTATACTGACGAGAATCTCAGCTGGATAAGAACTTCATGTGTCGATGTATAAAATCATTAACGTGGTGACGTTTTCTCGAAGGAGATTTAGGAGAAAAAAAGAAAAAAAGAAAGAAAAAAAAAAGAAAAAAAAAGACGTTTCTGTGCCCTCCTGTGTCGGTGCCTTGTAACAGCGGAAAAACTGTTATCTTTTGTTCTTCTCCATGAGGAAGTCTAAGGGTGGAGGACGTTATGTTTCGTAGAAATCTTCATTGAGGAAGTGAAATGACATTTCATTTGCTGCAACAAAACAGCAGTTTCATTTACAAAATTGTACTTTGTGTAAACGAGGGAGTGAAATGTACATTTGTGGAACATGTTTAGAGACTTTTCCACTCCTTGTGTCATCATACACATCTGTGTGGTGTGTGAGTGGCGATCAGAGACCAGAGCCTGAACTCATGAAAATTCTTTGTGTAAAGTGTTTCACCTAGGGTTAGTCTTAGGAAGTTCTTAGAAATGTGGGTGTTTCCACTTAAAATTAAAGAGAACATCATGGTAAAGATAAAAAGTTATTCACAAAGCATCTTAATCCTTAAAAGATCTCATAAGGTCAAAAAGTGTTAGGAGTAGAGAGGATGACATTTAAGAGGCTTAAAGAGTTTCTTTATCAGAGGAGAAAATGGCTGAAAGGTGACGAGGGAGAAGAAATGTATCGTATACAATATTTAATAATGAGAGAGAGTTACTAAAATGATACAGATTAGATCGTGTAGGGATTATTTTGTGATCGATCATATTAAAGATAACATCTCAAACACAGTGCAGAAATTATACACACACACATTCTGCTGCTGTGGCATTTAGAGACACAATAACATCTCTGAGACTCTGAAAACAGAGGCAGAAATAATATAATTTGTCTCTATGACATTTCTGCTCTGTGTCAGATGTTTACATTTATTACATTAGTAACGTACAGATGTTAGAGCATCTCTAATCTCTTCGGTCACGAACGTAATCCCTACACGATAAAGCCTTAAATATCTTAACATAGAGACAAAGTGAGAGTTTATAATACACCAGATTTTAAAAGTGCTCCAATTTTTTTTTAAACAACCAATCACCTTGGTTATACCTGGTGTCATCCCTAGTAACGGGGTTATACCCGGTGTCATCCCTAGTAACGGGGTTATACCCGGTGTCATCCCTAGTAACGGGGTTATACCCGGTGTCATCCCTAGTAACGGGGTTATACCCGGTGTCATACCCAGTAACGGGGTTATACCTGGTGTCATACCCAGTAACGGGGTTATACCTGGTGTCATCCCTAGTAACGGGGTTATACCTGGTGTCATCCCTAGTAACGGGGTTATACCTGGTGTCATCCCTAGTAACGGGGTTATACCTGGTGTCATCCCTAGTAACGGGGTTATACCTGGTGTCATACCCAGTAACGGGGTTATACCTGGTGTCATCCCTAGTAACGGGGTTATACCTGGTGTCATACCCAGTAACGGGGTTATACCCGGTGTCATACCCAGTAACGGGGTTATACCCGGTGTCATACCCAGTAACGGGGTTATACCCGGTGTCATCCCTAGTAACGGGGTTATACCCGGTGTCATACCTAGTAACGGGGTTATACCCGGTGTCATACCTAGTAACGGGGTTATACCCGGTGTCATACCTAGTAACGGGGTTATACCCGGTGTCATACCCAGTAACGGGGTTATACCCGGTGTCATACCCAGTAACGGGGTTATACCCGGTGTCATACCCAGTAACGGGGTTATACCCGGTGTCATACCCAGTAACGGGGTTATACCTGGTGTCATACCTAGTAACGGGGTTATACCTGGTGTCATACCTAGTAACGGGGTTATACCTGGTGTCATACCTAGTAACGGGGTTATACCTGGTGTCATACCTAGTAACGGGGTTATACCTGGTGTCATACCTAGTAACGGGGTTATACCTGGTGTCATACCTAGTAACGGGGTTAAGCCCCGCCTCCTCTCTAAGATAAAATGTGTTATATTTTCCTTTCTCAGAGCTACTCAGATTGGTCCTGAATCACTGCAGACAGAATTAGACTTAGAATCTTTGTGAATACAGGCCCAGGAGTCTAAATATAAAAGTTGTTGATATACAGTCAGGTCCAAAATCTGGCACATTGAAATTTCACATTGAATTTTTTTCTGAAGTAAAGAGAATAATTTTGTTTATATAAACATTAATGATTATTGTCAGACTGATGAATCTAAAAACAAAGTAAATTCTCAATATCACGAATATAAACTTCAAGTGGAATATTGTGTGTGTGTGTGTGTGTGTGCACGCACGCATGTGTGTGTATTTGGATAATATTGTATTATTCAACATTCCACATTATTTTTAGGTCCCTATTTAAATATATAGAATTTTGTGATATTTATCAGCTTAACTGCTTTGTAGAAAAGATCAGACTTTCCTCGTGTCTAATCTTTTCCAGGAGACGACACGCTGAGGAATTCCATCTCAAGTGCAGTCATTAAAACCAAATAGAGGACAAACCAAATATTTTAGGAACTAAAATTCAGGGAAATATTATGATTATTTTATTTTATTTTTTACTCAAACTGTAGTCAATAAAATAATCGAGTTAATAACGAGTTTTGACAATCCTTCTGGAGTTTTTGCTGATCATCCCTGACACACTTCATCATGTCTTTGGCTATATGTCACTTTCTTTACTTCTGGAAAATTCTGGAAATATAAATATTTGACACGGACTAATTAATGAAATGTAATTCAAAATATTTGGATATATATATATATATATATATATATATATATATATATATATATATATATATATATATATATATATACATACACACACACACACACACACACACACACACAACAGAACCATTTTGTGTGTGTTACATAATTCTGACAGAGGTTTAACAGACGTTCTAACGTGTGCGTTTATTTTTCCAGTTAATGCACCACCGCAGTAGTTGCATTACTTCACCAAGTTAAACAGAAAATTACTTCACAACGTTGAAAAAAGGCCCAGTGATGAGACAGAAGAAGCGCCTACGACATGCTTAAAATATGGGTTTATTCCTACAGGTGATTCTGATGCACTCTCTGCATAGTACTGTATGTAACGATAAGCGATCAAATAGTGCAATGAAGCCTTCTGTATTTTAACAAAAAAATAAAAATAAATGAAAAAAAAGCCACGAACTTGAAAGACAATCAATTCTTGAAAGTCACAATTTCTACAAACGTCAGTGGACTAAGACCGTGGTGAGGGGTATTTTTATGCATTTTGTGTTTGTTATTATGCTTGTTGTATAATTTCATTTTAATCACCACTCCAGTCTACGGAAGAGACTAATGATGTGCTGAAGACATTCCAAACAAAAGTCTTTATACCCGATACTAATCTTTACAGCTTTAACCCTTTAGATGAAAAACAAATCTAATTTTGATCACTGTCTCACACACACGTCTGTACACTTCTGCTTTCTGACTATTAACGGATTACAGTAGTCTTAGTTAGAAACAGATACATGTCCGAGAGGAAGTGTGAGAAAGCAAAAGCAAAAGTTTACAATGTTTACTTAAATATGGATTTGTATCAGCTGTTATGGATGCAGATCCCTTTGTGTGTTGTAGGTCATCTACAGGCAATGTGTTTTCTCACTTGCTCTGTGATAAGGGGGTGGGATCGGGGGTGGGATCGGGGCAGGGTTTCAGACTGACATATCAAAGTTCACCTAATGTAAGGAGAGCTGTAGTAAGTGAACACCACTGATTTAAGTTTCAGTTTAATAATTATTAAATTAAATGCGTTTTTTTGTTTTGTGTGTGTTTTTTTTCTGGAATCATCAAAATATTCAATTAAAATCGAACTATGTAATGTGGTTAATATGATACAATTTAATAATATTTATTAATCATTTTCTTGTGAGGGAAAAAAAAAAATACAACTTTTAGGTTATGGACCAGATCGGGAGAAATCTAAAGGAAATGAACGTTTATGCTTTAACCCTGGACATTCCCAAACATCATGAAAAATACAACCAAGATCAAGGAGCTTACTTCCAGGTCCACTCCTTTAAAGTGATGAGTGTCTCTAAGAAAGAATACTGCAGCGTCTGGACAGGCTTTTTCCACAGCACCAGAGAGAGACGCTCTTCTCGTTCTTGCTGCCGTCGTTCTCTGACTGACATATCTGATGCGAACACGAGAGATCACACGTCATCCAGTGCATTTCAACCAACAGCTAGGGTCAACATTACAACCACAGAGCAGGGATTCTAAACCTGGGGTTTGTGGTGGCTTTGTGTGACTTCTAACATTTTATATATATATATATATATATAGATAGATAGATAGATAGATAGATAGATAGATAGATACAGATAGATAGATAGATAGATAGATAGATAGATAGATAGATAGATAGATAGATAGATAGATACAGACAGACAGAGAGACAGACAGACAGGTACAGACAGACAAATAGACAGACAGATTTTTTAAAGGAAATTATTTAAAACAATTAATAGTGTAACACTATTGTCATATAATACATAAAGTGTCAGAGTTACTTATGTGTAAACAGTAAGAGTTAAACATAAATTACAGCGTTAAGTGGACGAATCATTCTTTGTTTCTAAAAGCAGCTTCATCTTTTAGAAGAGACATGTTGTCAGTAGAAAAAACACGAGAATGGTTGTGTAAGTAAAGTACAGTGTGGAATATTTAAAGTTTGGATTTACACGCACAGACTGTAACAAAGACAAAGCCTTCCTCAAGTCTGTAATGTATGATGTTTGAAGCAGCTTTCCAAATAAAGTAGAAACCTTTATATAGTTGGGGTTGCAAAGTTGCGTAGATTAAAATGGGCACAAAAGCGAAAAATGAGAGGAAAAAAAAAGAAAGAAAGAATCTTCTTGAACAAGCAAAAGTCATTTTTTACGTTAGTCTGCTTAACATCTCAGAGGGTAGCTAAGGCAAATCATTGAAGTTGAAGGGGTTCGACTGACCAAATGCTGAGAACAAGGAACACGTACACGTGCTGAAAGTGAAAGTGCAACAAAAATGCATATAGAAAGTGGATGTCACTTGGAAAACGACGGAAAAGATAAGCCGGTAAATCAGTATTGACATGAAAAACACACAAAAACACCCAAGGCTGTTTATCTACACATAGTGCTGGTAGCTACAGTTCACGATTGACCCGTAAAACTGGAAATTTTCAGCATGACAAGGATGTCAATCTTCCTTGCCATTATACTGACCTTTAAAATTGCCGTTGCGGCTCTCTTTAGTTCCGAGTCGCCTCTGTGGAAACTCACAATCTTCCGCAGTTTCAGCCATGGCTCCGAACACCTGAGGAGAATCGAAACCAAAACAGATTTTATTTATTTTTTACTTCTTTGTTGGATACGTGTTGACGTCGGTCACCTTTGAGTCAGTGATCCAACACACCGTCCCCAGTTTAAACTCTATCCCAGGTAGAGGTGGGCGATATGGCTGAAAACTGGTCGATATTGATAATATTGATATTTTTTATGACCCATTTAAAATAAGGACAAGGATAAAAATATATTACATTTTTATTTTAAACTTAACCTTCTTCTGATCATAATCCCCTCAGTTGTTTAGACAGAAATGTCAACAACAACCAGGAAAACTCAATTAAAATGTAAACATAAGTCTAAAGTCACAATGAACACTTAACAATTCTCTCTTAACATTTAAGGTGCAAAATGACAGAAAATGTAAGAAATGCTTAATAAAGTGTAATAAAATAGTGCAATGTGTTAATTATAAACATAGAGACTTTAGAAACCTGAGAATTTAGTGCAAGTTTAATGCTAGGGAGTTCATTAGCTGTTCACCTTCTGGTGAATAAAGTGTGTAAAATATGTGCAGTGTTTTGTAAACATAAACAAAACTGAGGTAGACTGAGATACATCTGTAATATAAAAAAAAACAAACCTGATACACTACAGTAACATTGTTTGACATATAAAACCTGCAGAAATATGAAAAAGTAGCTGACTTTTCCTCTTTTATTTACAATTTCCTCGCTCACTGCGGCTCATTTTCTGCTGATCAGTCGCGGGTTACTGAACAGGAATCCAGCACGAGATAACGATATGGCGCAACCAAACCTGATACTGTTACACGATTGGCTGTTAGAGTGTCACTCCCTACGTTGCTAGGTTACCAGAGAGTGAGTGCCTTTGTTAATGCAACCAAACATGCTTCACAACCTCTGTTTTCTTCCGACGAAGAATAAAATATCCGATCAAGAACTTAAAAGAACGGTAATAAAAATTACATTTCCCTTTTTCCCGAAAAAAAATAAAATAAAAAAAAAATAAATGAATAATATCGAACGTTTGTCGAACACGTTTTTTTTATTAATATCGATCACGTGTCTGTCGCGATACATAACGTTATTGTTTTATCACCCAGCCCTAATCCCAGCAGAGATAAGATTACACAAGACAGCTGAGAAGAGCAAAAAGCAAAGTGCACTCACAAGTTTCCTCATAAACACTCATAGTGAAATGTGTTTGTTTAACCAGGGTACTGATAAACACTACTTAAACACTCGATTGGGATTGATTTAAAAGCTCTACTGTTTCATACTGTGTGGCAGGTTTGTATACTATCCTGCTCATTAGTGTGCTTCTTGAGTCCTTGAGCTTCCAACACTGTCCATGACAGCTGTATCATCACAGAGGCTTCCCATTAGCATACAAGCTAACCGGCTTCCTGTGCTAAGTCGTCCAGCTTGCTCTCACACGTCAGGTCAATTAAAAGCTACCAGTAGTCTTAAATATCATCTACACTAACACACGTCCACAACAATCACGTGTCGCAGTTAAAGCCACCGGTGTGACACGTCAGTTAGCTCCGACACAGCTAGCTGGTTAGCTAACTAGCCAGCTAGCTCACATGCTAACACTACTAATTGTATTAGAATTCATTACGTAACAGCTTTAAAAGGCTAGAAATAAATAACAGTCAAGTGAGAACTAATGGAGAATTAAAACCACTTATTTTAGAGTTTAATCTTTATTATAACAGCGTTAGAAATCATACCTTTAGCTTCCACTTGCTTTAAACAGGGTATTCAGTCCTCCTGCCAGTGTGGATGAAAGACATACACCGGTAGCTCACTTCCTGGAAAAGTCCCAGGCATTTTATTTTATAACAAAATAAAAGTCTGTGGAATTTATTTTATATAATAATCCATGCACATGCAATTTATTTGTCTTAGTATCCAGTTTAATTTATGTCGGTTTTAGATACCAAAAATATTTTTTCTTGAGTCCTACATTTTTTTTTATTCCTAAGTGTGAGATCAATGAAAGTACTAATTTCAAAACAATAAGACCACATGGAGAATTGAGAGTTTAGATGATTTTTCAACTTTAATGTGAGCAAGTTTTACAATCAAAGCCACCGAAAAAACGTTCACAATCCTGTAAATTTATTAGCTGCTGGTTCCGAGGGCAGAGTACTGCACGCTACGGAACTTACAGGACGAGTGTGGTACCCAACTCGACACATCTGTTCTTCTGTACACTCCAAACAAGGCTAGAACATAAGCTAGAACATCACAACACCAGGCATACACAAACCTCAAATACAGGGAAGATGCATGGTGAGTAAACACACACAGAGGTCAGAAGAATAATCTTTTATCCCTTGCTCATTTTATGGAAATCACACAAGAGCACTGTATAGAACACAACAGGGGTTTGCCTGTTACACATGGAGTGAATGAAAGGAGGCCAATGCTGACACACTCGATGAGTACGGTTTCATGTTAAGGGATTAAAATTGCTTTCTATAATCATATGTCTGTATGCACATAAAATTCCATACAGCTACATACCTGTGTAGAATATCTGATTATTACTTAGTGTTGCTAAATTGGATGCATATGCTTCAAATATTTTTTTTTTTTTTACTTTTTTCCAGAATATACAATAATGAAGTGCATTATACAGACAGTGTAAGCGTTCACATACAGCACATCAAAATTAGGAGATTCTACATTAGTTTTTTTTCCCTCTCATGATAGAGTGCAAATCAGATGCTTCACAACATGTGTTAATAAGGTTAATTGCTGTTCTCAAAATTTCACTTACATACGTCACCAATTCCCCCACTTAAAAAGAAAAAATAATAATAATAATCAATATAAGGACACAAAATCTGTTATATAAGTAGGCTTGAATATGGAATGTAACATAAAAAGGAATTACTTTCTTTAATAACTCAAATAAAAAGGAAGTCCTTCAATGCATTTTTATAGAGAATCATTTAAAATGCACAAGTCTGATTTTGCAACACTTCTGTGAATAAAGCACATGAGCAGGGGGAGGAACTGAAAAAAAAAAAGAAAAAAGAAAAAAAAAAAAGGACGAACGATGAGAAACGCAGGCGGGGACGACTCTACATGCCGTAGCCAAAACCGGGCTGCGCTGGCTGGCCGTAGCCAGCGGGGGCGGTGTATCCATAGCCGTAAGGCTGCTGAGGAGGAACAGGGACGCTTGGGCCTGCAGTAAGCATCAGCTGGGGTGTGCCTGTAACACAGATTTAACACAATCATCTAAGTAACAAAAAATATCTTGGGTTTAAATCTTCATATACTGTAGCTAAAGCTCTTTTTGAGGTCGCAGTGTTCGAACCCTAGACTCAAACGAGAACCCATCCTCATCTGAGGGAGACCAAAGGGTGTGATTGAAAATAAATAAAAATACAGTAGTATCTAACTCACCCCAATACGCGAAAGCTCTAGGGGTCTGTTCAGCAACACAATACGTTTATACCTTGATGCCCAATTAACCAAGCTAAATAAAAATTGACAACTAAATCCCCCAAGTAGAAAAGAATAATCAGATGCATTCTTTAATATGGTGGAAACCGGTGCATGTTCGATGTTCTCCTGAAGGTCTCTGGTGCTAAAGCATTATGAACGCTCCCTCAGCAATAAAACACAAAGTAGCGTTGGTGGACAAAATATGTTAAGTGAATCTTGCATGCATTTTTACCACCAGTTGACTGGTGTTCTGGGCTATTAAACAGGTTTTGTGTTGCACTACATTGTATCTTGCTCAGATTTAGATTAATCACTTTGCTTTCAATATTCTGGAAGGATTGTCTAGCACATGTAAAAGCAAAACTAAACACACCTAGTAAACCTACATCCTACAAATAAAACCACATCCTCAGTTTGCATGCAGAACATGCAGCAAGTGGGTGAGAAGATGAAGGAAAGCAAAGGAAAAAAAATAAAAATATATAAAATAAATTGTATATAGCAACCCATTTGGGACCATTCTTCCACCCAGGTCAAATATATGAAGCAATTAGATCACGTTATATTTGATCGAATATATAAATGGAAAAGGTTTAAAAAAGGGAGAGGTTTTTCCTGTCTCTGGTTTAAAAATATCCAGATATATTTTTTTCATTCTCATGTTATTGTCTAAAAACATAATGGCATGCATTTACGCCATTCATTCAAAAGATTAATCGCTTGTGAATGGTGCCATGTGACTACCATGGGAATACTGAGCAACATAAGAATAGATGGAAGTCGTACCATAAACAATGGGTTGTGCCTCGGTGGCTTGCTCCTCCTCTTTCCTCAAAGACTCGGATGCATCCAGCTTATCAACCTGAGAAGTGGGGGGAGAGGGAGAGAAAGAGAGAGAGAGAGAGAAAATTGAGATATAGGCTGCCACCCTGTGGAAAGAACATGAAACAACTGTCTGGCCTTCCTTGTCAATAAAGACAATGACTGATGGATGGGACCATTCATGGCAGATGCTCAAAGCCAAGCAAATGCTTTTAATGCAGAGTGCAAGAGCACAAACCAAGCTGCTTCCACAACAGTCTGGAACTGCTGGCGAGCATACTGAACAATCAATCGATCTTTCTCGCTCATTTTCTGCCCAAACGGTGACATGAAATGGTATATACTAGAGGTTGGAGTTTACAAGGTGCAAAATGCAATACAAAACATCTGACTTTAGCTTGGTTTGATGGTCCCTCCAATCAGCCACTGAGCAATCCATTTAAATAAACTGCGCATATGTAGAAAACAGAACCCCGTCACCTAAACAGAGCTGGCTGATGATAGATAGGTGAAGTAAAGTGTATCTGACATTAACCCACATTTGGTGTAAGAACAGGGGCTCCAAAGACCTGTAATTATCATCAGTTGGAAGTTATATTAAGGAAAAAAAAGGAGAGAGAGGAAAAAAAAAAAAGGAAACTTACGACACTTAAATAAATAATGAACGGTCATATCGTTGCATATAAAAAGTTACGTAGGAAACCCTTGACAGGAGACCTTGACAGTACAGCACAAGAAATCAAGGGTTGCCGCTGCTTAGGATGAGTGCATGCTTCATGATGGGTTCAGTTCTCTACATACAACTGGTGTGGACACTACGTTCGATGGGTATGTTGTTGAGCAGGCTTGAAAGAGATCAGCAAAGTCAGAGTTTTCACTGAAGAAAAGAGGGAGGGATCATGCCAGAGGAGTAGCTGTTATTTGTTTAGTTACAAAAGTTGTGCATGAAATAGAGGCAGAGTAGAAGAGTGAAGGAGTGACAGGGTGAGATGGAGTCATACAGCCATTCACGGCTTCCAAACGCAGGCACAGCCAACAGCCATGTTCCCTAACGTCTCAGAAGGTGCTACTGATGTGAAACAACATGCGTGTAAAATCTCCACAGCATACGCTACTGAAGGACCACACTTTCTCGTTAATGAGGATTTGAGATTTCGTAGTAATGCCTAAAAGAATCCTGAAAATGTGGTCACTTCTTCCAGGGTTTCCTCACACCTAGATCACCTGCTTTGCAGTCTACACCCGGATTAGGGGAGGAATTTTAAGCAAAGCCGATTGGAGAGGGAACGAGATTTTACCTCGGTGTATAGAGACCGAAACGCCACTGACGCATAGCTAAATGGCGGCTGTATGAGGAGCCAATCGCAGACTGCAGTTCGGTGATGTTAATGATAGCTCTTCGTCTACAGGTCAGAAAGTTTGCTTGCTACTGCAGCATCTGCTCGACATAGGGTCAGTACTCTAGAGGAAACTTGGAGGAAAGTCTAGTCAAGGTGTGTTTTAAAAGCAGCAGAGTGATATGGGAGGGGAGGGGAGCGGAAGAAAACTCATGCAGTTTCCCGAAGTTTCAGTCCTCCAAAACTACACAGGTTAAAAGGGAATAAGAGGCAGCCTTCACCTTTTCCTTAATTGCATCAACCTGAAAGGGAATTTAAGAGTAGCAGCTTAAGAAAATAAAGCAGATTCAACAGACCAGCATTGAAAATGCAAGAAGAGAACAATTGCAGAAATCAGCAGCAGTGTCAGAGATATTTAGCAGGAGAAAAAAAATAAATAAATCACGGAATTGTATGAAATAAAAATGACATTTCATACATAACTACGCAAAATTCCTGAAATTTCACAGTGGACTTTTGTAGAAGTTCACTACAGCGTACCTGAGGTCGACTATCTTGCGGCGTTTTAAAACACAGACTGTTTTAATGTTGTTTTTAAATGAAAGTAATCGAGCGCCTGTTATGTCGTTTTTAAAGTGTGTGCTAAAGACAAGATTAAATCGGTCGCATTTAGTAAAAGAATTTAATAGCTGTGATGTAATATGGCTCTGAAGACACTTTGTACGTTGTACTGAAGAGTCAAAAGCCTCAAAACACACCGAAATGACAGTTTGGTTTGTATGAAGTGAGATGTTGTATTCGTAATGATAAATTAGTAAATGACAGAAATGAAATCTAGCCATCATGGTGTGCCATTTTTATGCCACATTAAAAACAAGTTTATAACTACTGACCCCCAGCTCGATTGCTTTTGGATCACATGGTCAGTGTACTTCCACACTACACATTGTGGTTATGTGACACTGAGCTGCAGATGTAGTGGCTCACCTTGCTGAGGTACTCCCTCATGACCTGGATGAAGTAGGGCATGGAGAAGTCCATGATGTTGTGCCTCCAGGCCGTCTCCAGCACCACGTCGGGCCGCAGGAGGTCATAGCAAGTGAAGAGACAGGCGGCGAAGCACTCCTTCTTCTCCTCCTGTAGGAACCACTGCAGCAGTTCCTCAGCCAGCTCGGTGTCCTTTGACTCTGATGCGTACTGCATGGCATCCTGCAGGGTACACACACACACACACACCGCTCAGGTAAGTTCACACTACACAACTCAGTCGTTCACGGGACATCCGGGTGTGATCCCTTTGTGATTCAACTTGTACAGCTAAATAAAATCAAGGCTGCATAAACAGCTCCTCTGTTTTGGTTTTCCTCCCAAAAGACAGAAGCCACAGCACTCTTGTTTTCTCCTGGCTTCAGGTTTACAATGTTGATGCTAATCTACAGGCAACACGAGTACTGAGTAGGCAGATCGAAAAATGACACAGAGTAAGAAGCTCCCATTGTTAAAATCTCCTTTAACCTTTAAATGCCAAATTATATATAAAACTCTTGCCTTATGACTTCTCTGCACTGCTGGGAAAGAGAGTTGTGACTGGATGCAAACCGCTTGAGTGCTTTGTATTAAATTCAATATGATTATACCATGGCCAAAATGTACATGTACGGCATTTGTCAGACGCCCTTATACAGAGCGGTATAAAGAGAGCTTTGAATATATTAATGCTGGTTCACTAGATTACAGAATTAGGTTGTTTTTTTTAAATAATTATATACATAAAACAAACAGTTTAAGTGTTTCAGTAAGATGTGGTATTTGTTCTTCTACTGGCAGCTCAGTATACTACTGCTCATACTAGCCTATATATATCTGTGCTGGAAAATGCTGGGGTTGTCTAAACCAACACAAACACTTGGTCTGAAAACGTCTCTCACACCTAAAACGATGATTTTTATCAGGTTTACATATCCCTCAAGTCTGTGACTGAAAATCAGGGCTTAGATCGAGTTAGCTCGGTCACCTAAAATATAAATAACTCTAATGTAAACCTTGTAGAGTTTATCCTTCTTGCAGAGTTCCACACTTTGCTTCCAGCGGTTGTTGCCTTTGAACAGGTAAGCAGCAATTCTCCTGAACTCAATGAGTTCATGCTTCTCCAGGCTCTGGGCCAGAGATATGTTATCGAAGTTGTCGTAGGCATCGATGGATGTGCGCAGAGCCTGTGTGACACGAGACAGGCAAGAAAAACAAAAAGGGTTTAAATTCTAACCCCTAGACAAACACAGTAATTACTGGTTATGTTACAGAAAGTGCTCCAAGACCTCCTACCTGGTAGTCCTCCTCTATTATGAAGAGATTATTTAGTGCTTCGTTGACCGATTTGTTGTTGTGGTTCTGTACAGATCGCAGGTATGGTTTAACCAGAGACAGCTGTTTAACCTGAAAGATTGGATAGGGTGAGCAAACACAGGATGAGCAAATAAATAAAATCAGGACACATCTGTAAAAAGAACAAAAAAAACCCCAACAACTTCCAAATAAAAAAGCAACACAAAATACCTTAGAGAAGAAGTTAACAGCACGTGTGTGATCAAGTCTTGGGGACAGGACGATAAGCAAATCGTTCAGTAACAGAGGCTTGAACTCCAGATAGAACTGGATGGCTCTGTAATACAGTTCCACATTAGCCACCTAAAAAAAAAACATGGGGAGGAAAGAAGAAGAAGAAGAAGAAAAGAAAAAAAAAAAAAAAAAACAGATGATGAGTTGGTGTAAATCTGCATCTCCGGTATTAAATGTTTCCTGCATCCTCCACATAACAAATCAGGAGCAACCACAGTACCTTAGTAACAATGTCTTTGAACTGGCTCTCCTTCCAGGCGTCGGCAGGGTGGTTCATCATGGTGATGATAGCATTATCGTATTCTTCATACTTGTCATAAAGGAAGACAAGCTCAGCCCACAGGTGAGCCTGTTCTGCTGCCCTCAAGACCTAAATAAATAGAGGGACAACAGCATTAATATGCACGCTTCAAGCCTTTATGTAACACTTTTGTTTAAGAGGATTTTTAAAAGTTTGGTCTTCTTTTAATTGTGTGGAAATGGGGACACAAAAAGAGATGAAATTGATTTTTATTAAATAGTCTAAGCAACTTCACCTTGGGAATATTGACTCTGGACCAGAAGAGTTCCAGATGCTCCCTCATCTTCTGTGGTTTGAACTTGGAATAGAGGATGGCCAACTCGGTGAACATGCCCATGTGAGCGCGCTCCAGCCCCAGAGCCGCCTCCAACATGGTGATCAGCTCCTCAAAGTAGCCACGGTCCTGAAAGAGAGATCACAAACGCTAATCAGCATTCTGGCTGAAAGGCCGATAACGAAACTATTAACTATTATTATTAACGCCTCAGATATGAGAGTGGAAGATTAAACTTGGGTCACCTGGTAGTAGTTAATGAGCTCCTCAAGTTCATCAGCATGGACAACAATATGCAAGCCGCACATCTGAGCCAGACGGAATTCCTTCCCATCAACGCAGGCAAAACAGACCTGCCAAAAGAGAAAACATCAGTCAGTCAACTAAAAACAAAACAAAACAAAAAAAAAGACGGCAAAGGCCTTCATTAAAATAAACCTACTAAGCTCCTGCTGAGGAAAATAACCAGTTATTACCCACAAACACCGCAATCAGTTGAAAGCTGTTTGGGAGCGTGTGTGTGTGTGCGCCCGCACACGCTCTCACCTCTTTCCAGGTTCGTGTGCTGTTGGCCTTGCGTGCTCCGTCCACAGCAGCTTGGTACTCTCCCAGGTGGACCAAAGTGGAAGCCAGGCGGCCGAAGTTGGACACGTTGTTGTACAGCAGCTTAGCGGCCTCGTACATCTTCTCATCATAGCAACGATCGCCAACCTAAAAAACACAGAAAAATCAGGAAGAGTATATTGTTAACTAAAGCATATTACATGATTACAGTCTTAACAGGCAGCATCCGAGAGTAAAAAGGCTCATACTTGTTGGATGTGGGCATTGTTCGGGCCATTGATAAACTCCTCCAGTTCAGCCAGGCGGTTGGTTTTAGCCAATGCAAAGATCAGCTCAGTCTCTACATAGGACTCACGGGCCTTCTTGCGTGCCATCTGCAAGAACTTCACCAAATCCTCCCAGTTCCCTGTGGAAGTCACATCTCATGAACCACTATAATATATATAAAACGTTTAGCCTACAAAAGGCTATTTAATTTTAAACCGATAGATAAGAACTCTTATTAGAATTATTTTTCCCCCTCCGGTCATTACAAATTCTCAGTCTGCATTTAAGGGTATAATTTTTTGTATGGCTATACTTACCACTTTGGGCTGCAGCATGTCCTACTTCCATATATGCCGATGGGTCATCAGCCTTGATGTAGGAATCGATGGCTTCCTTTACCAGGCCTTTCTGCAGCTGAGCTTTAGCCAACTGGCTCCACACGGCAGGCTCATTGCAGCGTTCAGCGAATTCATATGCCCGGTCCAGGTTGCCAATGTGCTCGATCAGAACCTGCCACAGAAAATAATGGGAGTGTCAATCTAAGGCCCAAGTAGCTTTAAAGCATTTAAGCAAAAACTGATCCCTTGTGACTGACCTGCACTGCAGATGTGTTGACATCAAACTTCCTGAAGATGGCAAAAGCCTCTTCAAAGAGCTCGTTGCTGATGGCAATGTTGGCTATGTCGGGGGCATCGTAGTTGTCCAGGCGGTTGATGTATTCCATTACGCGAGTGCGATCGGCTTTGATAGCCGTCAGGATCAGAAGGTTTTGCAGGTTCCTGAACAGAAAGAGAGTAAATACTGGAACCAACAATAAAGGGACATTAACAGGTATAACAAAACATCAGGTGGCCAAACTAACTAACCTGTGCTCACTGAAAACAGAGTTATCCAAGACAATCTTCTCAAGAAGCTCGATCAGTTCATTAGGCAGGTCGGCAGTCATGAAGGCTTTCACTGTAACAGACACCTCTTCTGGGTCCTGGGTCTCCGAGAGTGCGGTCTGCACCACCTGTGAGGAAAGAGAGGACAATTAGACAAGGACTTAATATTGGATTAAAATTTTTTTAAAAATCTTGATCTGTGATCATTAAGAAGTCAAAAATCCCTTCAGCAGATTCACTTGTGTACCTGGTCTATCAGTGGCCTTCTATAGGGGTTGGTCTCCAGGAGAACACTGGCCCACAGCTCAGGGTCCTTACGGCGCACCAAATACCGAGACAGACTCTTGAACAGGGAGTTTTCATTGCACACCTGTGAATGGAACAAGACATGGATTTTAGCTTTGATAAAATTAAACTTGCACCATATCAATGTATAAACTTGGTTCCAATACACGATTAACAAACATGTTAGTAACAAACTATGTAAGCAAGCTCCTGTCCTTACATTAATAAGCTCTTGGTCGCATTGTCCTCTCTCATAAGCCACACAAGCCAGATGGGGGTCCCTCTTTTCGCAGTACTTGCCCACCACACGGCTGTCATAGTATGGGTTCTCTCTGAGGAATCGCTCAGGGTTATTGTTGCTGTCGATGTAGATCTTAGCCAGGGCATTGTGGGTAGCAGGTTCTTCACATCCCTCATGAATACGAGCTTCCAGCCAGGGCAGCAGCAGCTTCAGCCTGACATGAAAATATATGGTGCATACGGTCAGATCAGCTATTCATTAAAGAGCAGAATTAAACGTATAAAAAGACTGATATAGGAATGACATACCTGTTCCTCTTTTCCACCTCGGCCACCAGCTCATCGGTGGAAAACTGTCCGCGGACCACCAGGATCAGGTTCTTAATGACGTCCTCTGAGCAGTCTACGTCCAACAGTCCACCAATCACCACAGGTAAGCGGCTGGGGTTCACCTAATCAGAACGCAAATGGTTTTGTCTTCAAATCCCACGGCACATACGGATGCCTGAGCTATGACGCTGGGAACCAGATAGTCTTACCTTCTGCACGTAAATCTCAATGTATTTCTGCAGATTGTTGCGGTACAGATAAAGGACCAGGTCGTGGACAAAGTCAAAGCGGTCACACACAATGATGAGAGGCAGCTGATCGGTCAGTTTAGCTTCCTGCATTAGAGAGAAGGGAGAGGGGGAGAAAAAATAAATAAATAAAAAAAAATCGATATCAGTACTTTTTCAGACAATAAGATTCGGTTGGCATTTTTCTAAATAAAATAAGAGGTTCTGTATTCACACCTTAAGGAAATTCTTCACACGCTCGGCGTCATAACAGTTGCTCTCTCTGCAGATTCTCTCCACCTCTTTGATCTGTCCAGTTTTACAGGCTGCCTGAATGTACTTGAAATGAACCTCTGGGTCCTGACTGAAGTTCACGATGGAGCCAAGAAAGTAGAACAGCCCTGCAAAACCACACGTTCGGTCATATTAACACCCGAAATATCCATTTTACCTGGGGTTTGATTATTGTAATGAAATATTTCAAAAGTAATAGCTTACCTTCAAAGCTCTTAAAAGACTCAAAGAGCTCGGTGAGGGACTGGGTGGTAAGTTGCTCGTGGTATTTGGAGGCCACCTGGACGCAAATCTGCAGGTTCTGGCGGATGTTGGCTGAGAGCATGGCTCTCAGGCACTCCAGAGAATCCTCCACTGACAGCGAGCCAAAAAAGTTCACCAGCCACTGCAAACAAAACATGTTCCATTTGTTAAACTTACAAACAGCATGTATCTGAATGCGGACAAAACGTTCTCTCGAGCAAGGACAAAGTAGCCATCAGTGGAGTGAGTCAGAACTGACATCCTTGGCCTTCACATAAGTACAAACAAATCAGTGGCTTGACTACTTACGCGTTCAGATTTATGACTACAAATTTATATGTTTTAAATTAAAATGACATTTAAAAAAAAAAAAAAAGGAGTTGACTATGTATCGTTCCCGAATGCAGGAACTGAACCAAGGACGGCGTGTAATTTGAAGTGTTGGAAGACACAAGCTGCTAAATTATACCACATGGCAGACTGGGCCACAAAATAAAGAAAGCGCAGTGTAGAGCTGCAAATACAGTACACAATATTCTTCAAAATCACAAAAGGTAATGAGGAAAACTTTTCTAACTAGTTTTTCTTGTATTTAATCTAGTCCTTTATAGAGTCAAACCGGTTCTCCATGCTCTCAACGTTTTTTTTGTGATTAGCTTTTAATAATTAGCTTTCTGACTCAATTAAATTGTGTTTTACTTTAAATTCTGACTAAGCCAGATTTTGTTTTTTTCATTTATGTGAAACCAAATTAATTAATAACAGAAGTATAAATTTCTCTGATTCATATTCGCCCCCTCTATACTTGCACACCCAGTCTAGTGATAGCACTTTACATAATCTACCTCCATCACACTGACAAAAGCGAGTCCGTTACGTCGTGTGCTTAGTGTGCCTTGGGTTTATTGTGACTTAAATATCTGTGCCTTCAGATATAGTGCTCCCATACAACCTACCATTTTAAAAGCACCCTCAAATGTTCTATTCCCATTATCTTGTTTGCATCACAGTAAAAATGCACTTTGAGTCAAATTGTATGATTCGTGAGCCAAGGAACCATTCAAGTAGATGCATAGCATTTTCAGTGACTACCTCAGGATTGAGAAGGTGGGTGTGCACCACAGCACGTTTGATGTCATACAGGTCAGTGTAGTGTTCCAGGGCTCTCTGTAGCAATCCGGCTTTCTCACACAACTGGGCCACATGAGCTCGGTCGTAGTGGGTGAACATTTGGTTTCCCAAGATAGCGTCAGCCACCTGAAGACACGACCCAGATAAAGAAACTTAAGCACGCAAACATATCAGGATGTAGAAAGCTATAGTAAAGCACAAGGAAATCCTGATTGTGTGTTTAGCGTAAATGAGAAACGGCCGACCTGTGGAGCATGCATCAAGTTCATCTCCAGCAGCCGTGTCTGTAGAGGGCCTTCGGTGGGCCGGTTGTTCTTCAGAGCATCCAGCAGGAAGGAAGTGCACTGCTGGATCAGGTTGTACTCCATGAACACATCCACAATCTGAGAAGAAAAACAAAACATGCATTAGTGTATGAAATTCCTACTCACATTTTTTTTTTTTTTTACTGTAATAGGGACTATGACCAAATATAAATATACTGTAGAAATAAGGGACACCTGGGTAATGTCAGCAAGAGGTTCCTCATCCTGCACCAGCATCTGGGAGAACTGCAGGCCTTGCTCTGGACTGATCCGCATCACGTTTCGAAGCAGAAAGATCCAGTCCGGAGTGTAACCGACCTGCAGAAGGGACAGAAGATCTGATTAAACACATCAAACTCTAACTTACATTATTCTTTTATAGAAACTACTGATCTAAATATGGAATTGTGTAATTAAGGAAAAGTTAAGCATATTAGAAGAAGCAGTCAAAAGTATCGATACAATAGGTAACGGGCACTTTATACAAGCAGATCTTTTAAATGACACCGGCAACAACTCACCTTCTTTGCATACAATACTATTTTCTGAAACTGTCCAGTCTCAGCAAAACACTGAATCACTTTGTTAGGGACATTTGCTCTCAGGTAGACACTGAGAGCGAGAGTCGGGTCCACAGATTTGACCAAATCACCCAGCTCTTCAGAGCACTCCAGCTAAAACAGGGGGGGAAAAAATTATTTTAAAAAGGATTAACCAGCTTATTCTTACAAATAATAAGAGTTAACATTAAAGAAGTCAACCTTTAATGTTATCCAACAATAAAAGGAGACAGTAATCCCTCTTACTTTATCTTCTTTTAGCCACTTCTCCAGCAGCTGCTTGCGACCCTGCTGCAGTACAGGCCTGCAAAGCTCCAGAGACTCGAACTTGTTGAGTTGGCCCTGATCCAGCAGGATGCCGAAGTACTGAAGCAGAGGAGAGGTCTGGCCTGGCTGGGCGGGAACGCTCTGGAAACGCCGAATGGTGTCTGGGGTCCGCAAAATTCCCTGAGAAACAACGAAATAAATGTAAAAACTCCAGATGGATAAACAGGGAGACGGACAGACATAATTTATTGATCCCGGAGGAAAACAATCCAAAGCCACAACTTGATACCTTTGGTGCATTTGCAGCTACTTTGGCAGCCTCAGAGTAGTTGCCCCCTGCGAACAAAGTGTTGAACTTGCGTGCAAAGAGCTCCTCAGCGCCAGCCAAGTTGTTGCGTACAGCCATGCGCAGTGCCAGATCAGGGTTCTGCAGGACGTTGGTGATGTAGGGGATGATGTTCTCCTCCTCCACACACACCGACAGCACCTAAAGAAAAACCCAGGCAGGTGTTACATAATGGAGGAGATGCCATTAACCAACGAGCTGCTAATGGATACAGAATGGATGCCCCAGAGAGAGAGAGATTTAGGGCACCTTCACTTGGCTTACATATTTAAGACATTACATATGCTCAAGTTTGATTCATGGTTCATTTGAGCAAACAAAATTCTCTGAATGACTGCTTGTTTTATTATTTTTTTATGTCACTACCACAATACGCTCCAAATTGCTTTACTGCCGCTATAAATGATTAGATTTATAATGGGGTGTGGAGCAGCATGAACACTATTCAACAGTTCAGGTAAGCTGCTTACTTTCTTCCCCACATATACGCAAGGCATTCTGTCTCTTCTACTTCCCTCAAAACAAAACGTAGGCTAACAAAAAAAGAGCCTAATTACACTATTTAGTGACCAGCCCCAGAATGACTAGGTTTCACACCCAAGTTCAAATGAAGAGAACCAAAGATCACTTCACACTCCACATGCAGATGTGTAACAGTTTCAGTCATGGGTGTGACCCCCCCCGAGATATTGGGTAATAGCTTAGCAATGATTCAACACAAGATCACAAGATCAAATCTTGACAATGGAACAGACATCAGCGTCTCGGAACCAAGGTAGCAAACCAGACCGTGGTCGCTGTGTGGAAGAGACGGCACACTCGCACGTCTCTGTCAATCACCTCTGGGAACCTGTGAGCTCATGTATTCGGATATGTAGATAACAGTTCTGTTTGTCGTGTGCTACACAAAACCAAGACGACAGAGGAAGCACATGTTGGCTTTTACCTTCCCCAGCTGGTAGCTTTTGTACAATAGGAAAAAGCTGGCAGGTGGGTGGGAAATGGCAGGTGACCAAATAGAAAAGAGGAAGAAAGGGAGGGGGGGGGTTCCCCGAATAAAATTACTAACTAGCTATAATTATCGGTAAAGGTTACTCCAACCAAGCAGAAGCCACACCTGATTCCACCTGTTTAATCAGTTCTGTTCTTGGCTTTTAGTACACTCTGGTGGGGGTGGGGGTGGGAGGAGACTTATTTCCAGGGATTTCAGAACAGCGCAACAGATATTGTGTCATCGGGTAGGCGTGGCCTATTCCATAATCTAACTCTAACCATAGTTTTTGGTTGGTTGGTTGTTTTCTAAAATAAATCTACCTGTATGACCGTTTTGTCCTTCGTAGTATGCTCTTTTTTTTTTGAAAGAGGGCGTTTTTCCAAAACCTCCGGAAACACGCCCACTTTACGTCATGGTAACGAAACCCCAAAAATTTTGTGAATGCTTCGTGTGTTTTCTGCTTGGTTGGAATGAAAACCTGCACCCACAACCGCCCTTTTCAGGATAAGATTGGACACCGCTGTTCTAAATGATACTTTTTCTGAGTAACATTTACCAATAATTATAGCTAGTTAGACATTTTATTTGACCCCCCCCCTTCTTCCTCTTTTCTATTTGGTCACCTGCCATTTCCTTTATACTGCTTTTTCTAATATGCTTAACTTTTTCGTTAGACAATTACACAATTCCATATTTCCAGATAAGGTCTGACACCGCTGATCTAGAGTGGAATCAGTAACGTTTATTATATGAATTTTTCCAACTATTTAGTGGTAATCAAATAGTATCTATATCTTCTTTAATTAAAACAAATATGTATCTAAAAAATTCTCCTCCACTAATCACCATAACTGATATTTAGGCTAATTTAAAAATGTCAGTTATTGACCGACACAGTAAAAGCTATGTCGGATGATCGTAAGTAAAGACACGGTCCGTAACCTGAGGTCAGGTTTGAACTGAAGGCTCTGGAGTCTACTATGACCTACAAGCACTATATTATATAGCAGGTATCAGTGATGGCTTACACTGCCACAATGTTTTTGGTGTCATGTGACCACAAATTTCCAATTGTACAGACACTCAGAAACTCAGTTAAGCGCTTACTTTGTGCAATTCTGCTCGGGAAAATGGCATCACATAGTAGACAAACAACCGACCCCAAGAATCTACTATTTTTATTGTTTACAAATCTCTGATATCTACTTCATTCCTTCTCCGTGATCCTCAGAGTGCATGAAGGCAGTTTGGTCATGCGACCACTTTCTAGCAACGTTTGAGATTTAACTTTATTATGACTTTGATTGTGCTTAATGTTTAACTCTTTAGGTAACTCCGTTACATGACTTCAGGTCAATGTCTAGGAGTCTTTTTCTGCTGAATCTTTGCTTTTGCCTTGGTGATGGAGGGAAGAGGACGGGGAGGGTGAGAGATTGTGTGTGTGTGTGTGTGTGTGTGAGTGAGCAACCTCAAATTTATCTCTCAGTGGGAAAAAAAACTGGTCAAATATAAGAGAGCTCACGTAGATTACGATGTATTTTAAAACACATTTTGCTTTCAATGTATAAATACTCATAACTAGTAATAACACATTTATAATGTATATCAGTAGAGAATTCAAAATGACTCAATTTGGTTCTTTTGGGAGAAAACCTGAGTAGATGTCTCCGTAGCTGAATCTGAATCAGTGTAAAGTTTGATTTGTTTAATTTCCCCTGCATTTTAATACCCTGTACAACGTCGATACACTCCGCTATTCCCTAACTTCAGCAGCAGACAAAATGGCTACCATCACTGCCACTGTTTTATCCCCCCCACCACCACCACCCATCAGAGACCACTGATGAATTCTCTCACTAGTGCGACATCAAGAACGAGTGGTTGAATTGATTGCTAGCAGGATTTGTGTGGAATCAATCCTGAAAGCAGCTGATGAACTCATTAGGTTTTAAAAATCATCAAATTCAAGGTCACGGTAAGGTCGAAAGATTTCTCTTACACACGTTCCTTGTTAAAGGCAATACACAAATTAGTAAAAAGGAAATTAGAGTTTATAAAAGTCGTTCTTAAGCTAATCTTTTTAGGATCCGGTAATGTTTTAAGATGTTCAAATAGAGAATGTGCAAATTTGAAAAAAGGTCACAAATTCAAAATGGGTCAAAAGTAGATTTTAAAAAATAATAAATAAATAACCAACCAAACACCACATGTAGCAGTGTACTGCAGGGAGAGCAGGCGAGCCAAACCTAAAGAGGATTAGAGCCCTCATCATCACACCCAAGCCTCTCCGGCAGCCTCGACAATTTTGTATTCAAAAGGTCAGAGCACGGTGTCTTGTACACGGCTTCTCGGCGTTAGCGAGACGTGATGCTATTGGGAATAGGCTACTACAAAAGTCAACTTAATAAGAAGGCAAAGCTACGGTGAAGTGTGGTCATCTTTCTTCTCGCTCACTGCATATTTCATGGCTCGGAAGCTTGTGCTAGAAAATTATTCATCACCTGGAAGCATCAGGTTACAGTAAACAGAGCACGAGTCTGTCTTCAGCCCGAGTCTACTGTTTACAGAGTGGAAACGAATTGTTCAGGTCTTCGGAGTCAGTCCATGGGAAACGATGACAAATCAAAAGCCTAACAGGATTAATGTGTGTTTTACTGCCAATCCTGGGGGAAAAAAAGAAAAAAAAAAACGACACACACGATACCTGTCCCTTTCTGTTGACGCCAATGATGCCAGAAGTAGCCTCATGGAGAGCGGTGACAAAGATGGTCTCCCCGCTGATCCTGTTCATGTAGATGCACGTGCCAGTTTCAAGGTCATACAGGTGAATGTAGCCATATTTGGTGATGAGAAAGACCACATCCTGCTTGGGGCTGATCTACAGGAGTGAAAACAAACCTTAATGACCGCCATATGCAATAGCTTAAAACACAAACACACACAACATTCTCCTGCTTATTGAAACGAGTCTTAAATTCTGCTTTATTTGGGCATTGGTTACAACATATCTGTTCTTTCAACATAGAGCAACGACATCAGTCAGCAGCCGGTGCTAAACTCAGTATGTCAAACAGTTTAGAATTAGACGCCATACCTGCATAGCAACAGGGAAGTCGTTCTGGGCTTCCGGCGGAAAGAACACGTCTACGGCTTTCTTCGGGAAAGGCTGATTGCCAGACGGAGGTGTTCCGACTTCAATAATGTGGAGCTGAATGTTCAGTTTATTAAAAAAAAAAATATATGTCAATATGACATTTTGTGTCAGTAAAACACAGATCATTTCATAAACGTTATTTACTGGAAAACCAGTCAATTTTTAGACCTTTCCTCCAGCTTGACCACGAACAGCAAAGCAAAAGAGTGTGGACTCTTCAGCATTTCCTTCCATTTTGAACTGAGCAAAGCCCGCAGCGTGGCCCTCGATAGGCTGTGACACCTTCCTGTCCACGGAGTACAGCTGCATTGCTCCGACCACACGGTTTTGCTGCAAAGGAATGCATATGAAAACCGTTGTCACTCTAAACTTCACAAGGTTTATGTAAAGCCAAGCACTGGGAAGAAAAATAAATAAATAAATCCTCGATGTTATCACCCTCAAAAAGTAAACAGTGTATTTGACCTAATTATTTCCAGATTTCCTCACCACACCCATATTTTAAACAAACAGGAACGGCTAGGAAGGAGCCGAATACCTACCTGTGCGGAAATCCCAATCAGAAGAAGCCATTTCTGTTTGGCGTCGGTGCGGTAGTTGATAATCTGGCAGCCTGCTAAGCTGGAATGCCGGTCAAACACTTTAACAGGTTGCGAGTCGCCTTCCATACTCCAGTGGTAGACTGCATTGTCTGTTACAAGTGCTACGGTGTTCAGGGAGATCCACTTCCAGAATGTCACATCCTCAGTCATGGTGTGTGCCTTCATCTTGCTCTTCATTTCGATGTTGAAAATCTGCAGGGTTTTCGCAGCTGAAAATCAGAAAACAGAGCGGTCTTAAACATCGTGCCGGCGTTCATAAAGCTAGATATTTGTACTTAGTGTTAAACACACAACACAGACAAATGATGTGTGTGTTCAAATGACAGACATGGAAAAGTGCAGACGGCGTAATTTAGGACAAAAAGCTGCAGTGCAAAGAAGACCAAGACCCAACACCGCAAAAAACATTCACACACAAACCTTTGCTCTGCATTTAGGCCAATTCTCTAAAGACCCACTGTTATGCTGTTGTATTTTTTTTTTTTTACAGCTTATTACCAAATTCATCCAATTCAGAAAATTTGGGACTACTTAGGTCATGACACTAAGCCTGAACAAAAAAAAAAAATATATATATATATATACACATATGCGCATACATATTAAATCGAACCAGACTGAGATCAAGACATTATCTCAATTGTATTTGCGTTTGGGCTTCGATTTATGGCATAAAAAATAAAATCCATTTATTATCATGAACCTTGACATCATCAAGAATTGAGTGCAGTCTGTTGCCTCTACAGCAGTTTCTGAGGGTTTCTCAGGCAGAACAAAAGCTATGACTTCACCTTTCTGTTCTCACACTTAGCCTACACAAGCACCTCATTAACAGCTGAAAATATCCCTATTTAATCAAAGTATTGCAAGCACAATGGCAAAATCAGTACAAGACTGGAGTGACTGATGACAAAATCGAGACTTCATGATCAGTGACGTGCAGCATTTCAGCACTTGAATACATTTGATTCTCAAAAATCTCAGTCGGCGGTTCCCTACATCTAAACTGAGATTCGACATATTTATATTTCCAGTCCTGAAAAAGATTTCACATTGCTGTTTGTGAAACCTGCAATCCCACCCAATCATCAATGCATTAGCTAGTGGAAAAGCTCACACAGGTCACAAGAAAACCGCACAATTCAGTATAGATGAAATTGAACTCACCGTCTGCAAACATAAGAAAGCAGTAAGGAACAAAAGAAGAATAAAAACAAGCAAAAAACAGACAAAGCATTTATGACAGCAAGACATTTCCAATGAGTACTTTATGACTATTGTTAAAACATCAAATTACTGCAAGAGGCAGGCAAGTGTCAAGGAGCAGACTTTATACAAAATAAAACAGGCATAGCAGTGAACATGAACATAAATGTGGGAAAAGTGTGAACACTAAATACAATATGTGTATATATAAATAGCTATGTACATATTTAACTGTTATGTAACCTGGAGACACAAAACATGGTACACAAGAATGCTAAGCTAATAGTAACGAATTAGGTGACCGAAAATAATGATGCAGTTGCGTCACTTTTAAGATAAGCTGAACTCCTACAAATCTGGCAGGAGGTGTGTCTTACCTTTGAGGGCAATCACTTTGCTGGCTGGGTTCATGATTGCGCTATCTGCTGAGATGGGCCTGCGGATGGGCGAATTGGGGTCGCTCATGTCGATGATGACCACCTGCGCCTGCTCGCCCACCTTTTCTCGCACGCAGATGAACTTGTCAGACTCCATAGTAAGCGTGCTGAAGCCAATATTAGCTGGGTTAATTCCCAGGTTCTGGAGCTGATGATGGAGGGGGAAGGGGGAGGGGGGGACAGGACAGAGAGAGAGAGACAGAGAGAGAGGAAAAAAAGGCATTAAGATTGAGAGTCCATAGAGGCCAGAGGTGATCAGTGGCATGTACAGGAAATCCTGCTGACATTCAACACTCAGCAAAAATCTGTTTCGTTGCAAATTGCAAAGAAATCAGGACTGAAATCCTGACGAACCAAAAAAAAAAAAAGTTCTCAGGAAGTGAAGGTTTGCTGAGATTAAAACATGATTTTTGCATTATTTATTTATTTAATTCCTTTCATTTTGTAATAAACACAAACAAGAAGCTTCCTTTCTTGTACACAAACTCTCACACACCTCTGTACACGTTCACCTGAGGTTTATTTAGTATAAAGCACTAAAACATCACAGCCTTTTACTTCAGCGTTCACGATATCAGCTCGTCACGTCTCGAACTCGACATGAAGCGATAAATACGATAACGAACAAAATGTACAACACGCAAAATAATATGGATTCAAACAAGCACCATCGAGCGTAAGGGAATATTTTTTCCGCCTGACAGCGGTGGTGCTCAGGACGCCTGGGCCGCTGGCTAATATATATTTTATATATGTATATTTTTCCCCAGGTTAGTTTGAGTCAATAATTTAGCTAGTCAGCTGATCCAGCGCTTTTTTTTTAGCTGTTTAATCCAAATCCAACCGTTTAAGATAATAAACCATATCGCACGTATAATCCAAACCGTTTTACGTCTTTACTCGTTTTATCTCTTCATTATATTTCCACTCAATAACCGCAGGGATGAAGTTAAACCTATAGGAGGTCATTCATTCGGCTCGAGCCTTCAAGCTAGCATAGCGTCGCTAGCATATCGTAAGCTAACAGCTAACAAACTCAAATCGACTCATTCGAAGTTTTAAAAACCGAATCGTGATTTTTTAAAATATACATTCACTGTTATGATGTATAAACGTATTTGGATCTTACCTGGAGGTGCTCCTGAAAGCGAATAGGCAGGATCTGAGCCATGGTTAGGTTTCTGCTCCACCGGCCAGATAGCTGTGCTAAGCTAACTGCTAACTACGACCTCCTCCACGGACACCGCAATGAAATGCCACTGAATTTAAAACAGAAACAACGAGCCGAACAGAGAAGGGATAAAAACTCGAAAGTGATGAAGGTTGTTTCGAGGTGTTATACGAACGGCGCCGGTTTTGTCCCGAAGATGACTGATTTTTTCCTCCACTGCTTGAGACGGAAATCAGCGGCCCCAGAGCTGAAACCCGCAATGGCGGCGGAAACGCAGAAGAGCCTCAACACGGAAGCGTCAACACGACGAAGGACACAAAACGTCCAACCATTTTGTAGAGCCTCGAAAAGCAGCCGGTGTTTTTTTTTTTTTTTTTAACGATCCACGTGTTTAAAAACGACTCGTGACGTTTTTAAACACGACTTCTTTTAAACGTCGCGTATTTCATTAAATCGCTCGTTTATTTTTTTGCCACATCATTCAGCGGATTACGTGCACGTCACTTCCGGTGAAGCGAGTCGTACTAGCGCACTAAAGAGCGCGTGAGTGTCTGTTTTAGCCTTTTAGTGCTTTTTAGTGCACGAGTACTGTTTAGTGCACAAGTACTGTTTAGTGCACGAGTACTGTTTAGTGCACAAGTACTGTTTAGTGCACAAGTACTGTTTAGTGCACGAGTACTGTTTAGTGCACGAGTACTGTTTAGTGCACAAGTACTGTTTAGTGCACAAGTACACGATCATGGGCGTAAACCCTGATTCAGATAAAGTCTCAGGTATAATTCGGGATTTTATATGAAATAACTAAACACTTTCCGACACTTTAATCTAGTGTCATTTATAGTGGTGCGGATTTGTTTTGTTTTTAATCAACATCCTACAATAAAACGTTTGGTTAAACAAGTTTATAATCGTGATTAATTCGTCACTTGATCCTGAAAGAGTGGGAGTGGGTTTAGGGTCTTATCCTGGGAATATTATTGAGATCAAGGCAAGAGAATTCAGAATCAGATTTATTGGCCGAATGTGTTGACACACACGAGGGATTTGGTTCCAGCTGTTTGTGACTCTGTAAAGACATGCATGGTAGGTTGATTGGCGTCTCTGGAAAATTATCCGTAGTGTGTGAGTGAATGAGAGTGTGTGTGTGCCGTGCGATGAGTTGGCACTCCATCCAGGGTGTATCCTGCCTCGATGCCCGATGACGCCTGAGATAGGCACAGGCTCCCCGTGACTCAAGAAGTTCGGATAAGCGGTAGAAAATTAATGAATGAAAGAATGTTTGTGACTCTCAAAAGTACAGCCATAACACTATACTATACAAGAAATGTAAATCATGTAAATAGATACATGAAATAGACAGAATGAGTATAAAATATAAATATAGAAAATATGAATATAGAATGAATAAAATATGAATATAGAATATGAACGATCAGTTATGTACATAAAGTGTGGGAGTGCAAATAACAATATTGTGCAATATTATGCTTTTTGTACAATATACAGCAGCAGTAGTGTGTAATATACAGATGATGTGATGACTGACAGTCCCAATAATGCAGTACTTATGAGATTGATAATGCAGTACTTATGATAAGAAGAACTGTGAATATAATTATGGTGAGTTGTTGATCAGGGCGATAAGGGGCTTGGGGAAAGAAACTGTTCCTGTGTCAGGCAGTTTTAGTAAGCAAAGTTCTGTAGCACCTGCCAGAAGGGAGGAGCTGAAAAAGGTTGTGTCCAGGGTGTGAAGGGTCAGTAGTGATTTTTCCTGCCCGGTTTCTGGTTCTTATGTCATCCTGGAGAGTGGGCAGGGGGGCACCAATTATATTTTTCTGCTGTTTTTACTGTGCGTTGCAGTCTGTTTCTGTCCTGTTTTGCTGCTGCACCAAACCAGATGGTGATGGATGTACACAGTACAGATTCAATGACTGCAGTGTAGAACAGCATCAACAGCTCCTGTGGCAGACCATACTTCCTAAATTCCTTTTCCAGGGCCCCTGGATAGGGAACCACTCAGTTACAGGGTCACACACGCATAACACACATACACATACAAATCACATATAAGGGGTAAGTGTAGCCTAATGGTTAGAGAGTTTGACTCCTACACCTAAGGCTGTGGGTTCGAGTTTCGGGCCAGCAATACCACAACTGAGGTGCCCATGAGCAAGGCACCGAACCACCCTCAACTGCTCCCCGAGCGCCGCAGCATAAATGGCTGCATAATGCAGAGAATGAATCCTGAGTATGGGTCACCATACTTAGCTGTATGTCACTTCACTTTCATATACACACACATATACATACAGTATACATACATATATATACTCACTCAAATAAACACACACACACACACACACACACACTTACGTTCTGTGAAGAGGATAGCCACTATGAAAAAATGTGAAACCCTACACAGACAGCAAACCTGAGCTTAGGATCAGATCAAGGATCCTGTCATTTTATTATATATTTCATTACATAATGTACAAGCACTATTTAAAACATGTACAGTTATTAAAAAAACAATTATTTATTACACATTTTGAATATCACAGTGATCTTTTGGTGGTAGATAAAAGAACATCAAAATTCTTTAATAAAAAAAAAAAATCACAGTTTTCACATTTCAGGAATGTTTTGTCTGTAGTCGATTCTGTTTTCTTTGTAAATACCGAGCACGGGCCTCTGTGATTGAACTTTCATCGTTTCTCTTCTCAAGCTTTTTTGATGCATCTTCAATGGCCTCTGTTAAATGAAATCACACATTCAATCATAAAAGCAGGTAATGAAATCATGGATGCAACACAGGTCAAGGTTAATGTACCAAAAACAAGGACATAACTGTATACTGCTTGACTTGCACTTATACATGGAACTGTAAGATTTAATATATACTATATGACCAAAACATTGTGGACACCTGACCATCACATCCGTGTTGCCACAATGTTGGAAGCCCAAAATTGTCTCAAACGTCCTTGTACGTATGCTGCAGTAATAAATTTCCCTTCGGTGAATCTAAGAGGCCTACATGTGTTGCAGCATGTCAATGCCCCTGTGCACAAAGTGAAGGCCATGACTGTGTGTGGAAGAACTTGAGTGTCCCTTACAGAACCCGACTTAAACCCCAGTGAACACTTTTGGGATAAACTGGAACACTAACTGCACCCCAGATCTCCTCACACAGCATCAGTCTGACCTAAATAATGCTCTTGTAACTTAACTTTAAATTCCCTACAGCCACATTAGAAAATTTAACGGCAAGTCTTTCCCGAAGCGTAGAGGTTATTACAAAACAAAGGGGTGTGATAGTCAGGTGTTCACAAACCTTTGTACATATGATGTATGTTTGTATATAACATACCCATTTGTTTTTTTGCTTCTCTTTTCTTTTCCCAACGTGCCATTTCTTCATCAGTTACTTCCTCCCGAGCGACGCTGCTCAGATCATAAACATCGATCTCATGCAGCTTTGGCAGCAGGTCTTTCACCCAGTCATACCGGATTGGGCATACAGTTCTCACATAAACCCGTGATGTCACCAAGACATCATGGAAAATAATCCAATCTAACTGTGCCTCCTGGCCAAAAAGCTGAAAAAGACATAAATGCAATCATTTATTAATCAATGACAACAATTAGTACTTAAGAAGACAGTTTAGTGAAATTCCTTACAGATGATGACGGATGAATATGAACTGTAGAGCCATGTCCATCCATTGTACAGAAAGCCTTTCCAACGGATCTTCTTGCTACATTAGTAAAATAACCTTGGCAGAGACACTGCCTCAGAAGTTCACTGTTGCTGCCTTTAAACGTCTCCTGTGGAAAATCTTTTTGCTAAAAGAAACAAATAAGGGCAAGACAATGAACGCTGGGAGAAAATATGAACTCATTGCGATTCTCACAGTCTTGAGTAGTTTAGGAGTTTTACTGGAACAGAAATGTATGCATGCTTATACTGTACACAATTAAACCAATCTAAAAGCAATAACAATCTGCTTGGGGATGTGTGGGTGAGAATGGGGCTGAAAACATGCTCATAAATATCTTTCAGAGTGTTCGAAATAATTTCAGAGAAATCTGCCAAGCATGGAGGACAAGCAACCAGTGCTTAACAAATATGAAGGTAACCTTATGAGAGTTTTTTGGTCAGGAGTATTTCCAAATATCTTCTCCTGTACTTAGTCAATACAGATGGCAGAACTGCACATCCTTCCATATTATGTAGATTTGTATGTCTTGTAATTGTTTATCTACACCTAATAAATCAGCACCATGTCAGGTTGCTTTAATTATACCAAATACTGGAAGGTTAAAAGTGGAATTCATCTGTTGTAAGAAACGCAACACTTGGGACCATAATCAATGATGGGGTGGTGTGATATAGCCCAACACACAGCAGTGTAAGCGTACGCGTGTGAAAGAATATTTCGGAAATATTGCCATATCATAGTTTATCCACATTTCTATTCACATTTAATGTTGAAGATCTAAGTTTTTAAACGGTTCCTCCACCAGTCTCTCTAAGACTTTTCTTAGTAGCTTTCAATTTAGTAGCTTTCGTCTTAAAGAGAAAACTGAAAAATACAAAGCCTCCCGCTCTGAAGACTAGTGAAGTCTTGACACTGTTAACTCCTTCCACAAACATTAAATAAACATCTCACAGAAACCACATCACCATATGAACTCCACACATTCTTAAAGATTTTTATATGGAGCATCCACCATACAAATTCCTCCTCCACAAGTTGCTCCGCATCGTATTAAAAGATTACCTGTTTAAGACGGAGAAGGATTTCCCGGAGTTGAGTTTCGACACTAAAGGCTGACTTCAGGGCTCGCCAATGGATCCAATGATCTTTACTCCAGGTAGATGGATTTTCACTGCAAATACAAGCCGGTGGAGATGAATAATCCGATACACCTTGCTAGCTGCAGTTAAAAACTGGATCAGAGTATAAAATCCTACCTTGCTCTGCATTTCTCAAAGATGCACAGGAGCATGAGGAAGTCATTACAGCTACCTACGCAGGCAGCTAGCTCACTGTGCATGATCTCGGCTTCTTTCTGTTTTTCCGGAAGCCCTTAAACAGAATGTAATAAATAAAAGTGTATGCACTGTGCTGTGATAAGAAAGGGTGTAATCAGTGAGGAAAGAGGTCTGGTGTTGAAGTGGCTACCTGGTCGAATAAAGATGTTTTCCACTGACAGCATGGCTGCCACGGGGAGCATGATGTCCTCACAGCCAAGAGCAGCAGATTTGAGCAGTGCCCGCGTAAGCCCAGGAGGAAGGGGAAAATCTACCATCATCCTACCCAGACTTGTCACATTACCCTTCCTTTAGAAATCATAAGAAAGTGACACACAATTAAGCTGCTTTCATAGTAGTTCTTCTTACGGGTCCGGGCTCCACATCATCTAAATTACTAGCATAGTTTGTTTTTCTAGATTAGCTTTATAGTCATCAGTAATACCAATTGAACAAAGAAGAATAAGGAGGTTTTCCTTCACTGGATCTTTGGAAGAAGAAAAACAAGAGACTGCTTCTGTAAATGTATATACTGTAGCCAAAGATAGCCGAGATGTTAACCTAAAGTTTTTAATTTTTAGTTGTTTCACCTTTGGCATAGTGACAATGAGAAATTTCCAGTCTGAGAAGTTATAAATCCCCTGATGTTTGCTGATGAACAAGACAAAATATTTTCATCTGCAATTTGTGCTCCACGTTTGTTTTCCCCTCTTTCCCCAAGTTTCAAACCTGTTTGGTCATGTGGTTAAAAAACAAAACAACAATTGACGTCACTCTGTGCTTTTAAACTTAAACTTACAAAAAACCTAAGTGTAAATCGCCTTTAATGTTTACCAAACCTAAAAATTCAGTAATCCTGAGCAGGGACATGATGCATTTACTGCATATGTCTCACACATAATTATGTGATTACTTTAATGTTGAGCGCATAACAATAACTAATAACCTACACAAAATGACCCAGCGGTAACTTGTTCCTTCATGCATACCACCTACAGAGCATCGTTAAGAAGCGTAACAACAAAACCAACCTGTCAATTGCATCAAACTGGTAAAGTTTCTTCAACGCGTCCAAGATAAACCTCTCCTCAGGACGATCTAAGTAAGGAAACCTACACACACACACACACACACACACAGAGTTAAAGGTGTCTACACACAATTACAAGCTTTTTTAACACTAAAAGCAGAAAAAGCAAGCAATACCTGATAACATCATGGACTCCAAGACACTTGAGAGTCAGGATGACAGAAGTGAGACTAGTTCTCTGTATCTCTGGCACGGTATATTCAGGCATGCAAGTCTCCCAAAATTCCTTATTGTAGATTCTGAAGCACATCCCTGGTGACGTTCTTCCAGCTCTGCCAGCTCGTTGCTGAGCCTCACTTCTGCAGTTACACCACCAAAATATTAAGAAATTCGATTAGACAAAACAGTAGAGCTCAACGTGCTTATTTATAGCTTGAACTCTATATACTGCACTCATGTTCGTTCATTACCCACTTTGATATTGGCACCACATCAAGGATGTCCAGGCCAACTCGTGAGTTGTGATTCAACTGTTTCACAAATCCACTATCAACAATATACCTTAAAAATAAAATAAAAAGTTGGATAGGTTCCACAATCACATTCTAAGAACAATCCCAACATTTTTCCCTCCCCATCTTTCACATATTGCATTTTTATAAAGGCTTTGCGGAGATCTCCGTCTCACCCTGTGACAGTGTGATTCACCTGACTCCGTTAACTGTGAGCGATGTTGCTGCGATGTTGGTCGCCACCACACACTTCCTCACACCTGCAGGAGCAGGCTGAAATATCTGTCTTTGTTGATCTGCAGGAACAGAAATAACCAACCACATGAGGAAATAGCGGAAATGCTGACTGTGGCCATGATTACGTACATTCATTTCATTATGAATATATTTCCCCCGAAAGCTATCACAGTGATGCAACGTTTACACTTGAAATAACGATTCATACAATACAAAAAGCAGAACTCTGGCCATAAAGAGATCTGATACGAAAAGCCTCCTACATTAAAGCCAATGTTACACTTACAATCTCTTCACATAACAAGATGGCTGCAATTATTCAGCTAGACGATTTATTACGTTTTATAAACCTCAACACAAATAGGTGTGCTTACATAAATAGCTAGATACTAGTGTATGGTGAAATACAAATTTAAATTGTAAAAGAAATATGGTTTGTGTTTAAATAACAATAATAATAATAAAAACCTACAAAACCTAATGGAAATTCTTCTTGATACACTTCTGGTTGAAAATAATTTTATATAGGGAGTAGTTTTTGCTTTGAGTCAAAGAGTCACAAATTTTAAAGTGAAACTAACGACGTTTATTTCTGTCACAGATACATTAGAGCACAGCGATCCTAACTTTGTAGGTTGGGGTCAAAGCAAAGGGTCAGCCATGATACAGTACAACTAGAGCAATGAAGGTTAGGGGCCTTACAGTGGCAGCTTGACGGTGCTGGGGCTTGAACCCTGATCATCTGGTCAACAATCCAGAGCCTTAACCACGTGTGCCACCACAAGCCTACTATAATATTCGCCTCTGACCTTCTCCTCTAGTGGATGTGACTTTTAATCCTCGGTGTGTACTCGGTGTGGCTCTCACAGAACAGCTGTGTAGTCTAGTATAACCATTCAACTTAAAACATGTCAGTGGAGTAGATGGGAAAATATTCACACATCCACTCCAACACCTACTCAAGCTTTTAAACTAGTCCTCCTATATTACGTACAATTCCATTTTGTTTGTATAGCACTTTTAACAATGAATATTGTCTCAAAGCTGCTTTACAGAAATATATAAATTTAGAATAAATATATTAGATTTATATAATGACCAAGAGAACTCCCAGAGAGGAGAAACCTTGAGAGGAACCAGACTCAAAAGTGAAGCCAATCTCATTTCAGTGACACCAAGTGTAAATTTAATTCAATTAAATTTATTTGTATTTATTTGCACTTTTAACAATTTCCCATTGTCTCAATGCAGCTTTACAGATGTATGGAAACAGAAGAGAGAGAAAAAAATAAATAAATAAATAAATAAATAAATATAGTTAAAGTTCAAAATTTATTTAAAAAGATTAACTCAAAATATAAGATACTATATATCTACCTCTATCGCTAATGAACAACCCGGAGGTGGCAGCGACAAGGAAAAACTCCCTGAGAGGACATGAGGAAGAAACCTTGAGAGGAACCAGGCCCAGAAGGGAACCTCATCCTCATTTGGGTAACACTCTACAGTAAATAGTGTAAATGTAAATAATGTCCTTTCTACAACGGTTTATAATAGTGCAGCCGAGAGCTCCTGAGGAACTAAAGAGTCAGCATAGGCCTTCCTTCCAGAAATCATTTCCTTTCTATAGCTGTACACTATATAGTCAAGTGTGACTGTATTACGGGAGCATCTGAGCAAATTCCACATATATATTTCTTCAGTACCACTCAGTATCAGATCAGTGCAAAAATAAACATGTTGTATATGTTACCTGTTGGCATGGATCCATATAAAGGCAGGATAAGAAGACCTTCGACTGTTCTGTCGTTTACATCATAACGGTAGTCTATGGACTCTGCCTTGTCAAACAGCATGTCACAAGCTTTCTCGATCTCAGACTGACCTGAATTTAAAAGCAACAAATTAAAAAGGCACCGCAGATGAGCACAATACTATATGAGGACATCCTAAAAATCTAGAACAAATTACTGTCGGCTAGAATAAGATATAACAGTATATGAAAACATCCATATTTACCTGTCAGAAAGACAAGTATATCACCAGACGCTTCGTTGGTATGAACATCTAAAGCCACCTTCACCACCTTAACAAACAAATCAAACAAACAAACAAATAAATAAATAAAGAGAATTACACACTTCACTGGTTTCTCATCGGACACCGTGGTTTTAAAGCGTCCATGCAACAATATCAACAAAAAAGAATGAAAACCAGATTCCAGTGAAAACTCACTGTTTTCACATATGCAGAACCGTCTTTATCCTTTGGTCCAATCAAATTGCAGAACAGCTCTTTCACTGGGAAGGTTCTTCCCGGAATTGTGAATACAGGACAATCTCCCAAAAAGCCACTGAGCTTGTTCGTTTCCAGAGTCGCAGACATCACGACCACCTTCAGAGGAAGCTTGCGGCCGTGGGCTCCTCGAGACGGAGTCTTTTTTAGTAATCCAAGCAAAATATCCTGTGAGAAACAATGGTGCAAGGACTTCACACAAGGGCATAATCTAGGGAGAGTTTTTAGTTTCAAGGAATGAAAAAAGTACTTCAAATAGACCTAAACTACTTTATTTATTTATGAATAAGGTTCACATTATTGAGTAGCACGTTAGCACAGTTTGCCCCAATTAAAGACATGTGATGTAGGCTGACTGGCATCTCTAAAGTGTCCATAGAGTGTGTGTGTGTGTGTGTGTTTGATGGTGCCCTGTGGTGGGTTGTCCCCTAACTTGTGCCATACGTCCCCTGTGATAGACTCCAGGTTCCCACTGACCAGGCTGCTTGCGACAGAAAATGAAAGGATGGATGAACACTTTATGAATGAATAAATGAATGAATGATAATACCGTGTTGAGGCTCCTCTCATGAACCTCATCGAGGATCACAACACTGTACTGTGATAGGCTTGGGTCTGTAAGGATTTCCCTCAGCATACAGCCATCTGTCATGTACTTAATCAAAGTGTCCTAAGAACAAAAAGAAAACGCAATCATATCGTACAAGCACACAAACTCACAGCTGTAAAGAATATCTCGCATTTATGTTTACGCCCTTCAGTTTCTTACCTTTGTGGTGCAGTCGTCAAAGCGCACCTGATAACCAACCTGGTGCCCTAAACTGACCGCCATCTCCTGAGAGACTCTCTGAGCGACGGTGATGGCCGCCACTCGCCTCGGCTGTGTGACACCGATTTTCCCATCTTTACATACACCTAAACACAACAAATGCATTTAAATACAGCTATTTGTTTAAGAATATATCTTAATAGACACATATATCAAGAGCCATTTGCTGTACAGGCAGTAACTAATTAAGTTTAATTTATGTATATAACTATAGTAGGTGGTGTTTATGATGCTTCATCTATTGCAGATATCTTTTGGCACAAATACAATAGATATATAATGATTCAAACAGTGTTGGAAACTATACAGTACATGTCTTAAAACCAAACCAGCTTGTACACAGAGCAGAAAAACTCCAAAGTAAAATAAAATTCTAACTTTAAATCCACTATATGACCAAGACTTTGTGGACACCTGACCATCACACACTCGTCTGCAAAACGCTGTAAATGTGTTCTTTCTGAACATCTTATATTCCCCATTAAAATTTTTCTCTCCTTGCTGCTACAATTGCATTCCAGTTCATCCCAAAAGTTTCTTTTTTAGCTGCACATAAAGCCAGAAGCTGCGATGGGTTGGCACTCCGTCCAGGGCGTATCCCACCTTGCTGCCCGATGAAGCCTGAGATAGGTACAGGCGCGGATAAGAATGAATGAATGAATGAATGAATGAATGAATAAAGCCAGAAGTGCATTAATGAGAACAGGTACTGATGTTGGGTGAAGAGACTTGGCTGCAGTCTGTGTTCCAGTTCATCCCAAAGGTGTCCATTGGGGTTGAAATCATGCCTTTGTGAAGACCAGTCAAGTTCTTCCAGTCCAAGCTTGTGCTCACAATGCCAGATACACAGGGATATTGTCAAGCTGGAACAGGTTTGGGTCCCTTAGTTCCAGTGACAGAAAACTGTAATGCTACAGCATACAAAGACATCCCACATAACTGGGTGGTTCCAATATTGTGTAACGGCTTGAGGCAGAACTACATATCACTGTCACGGTCACACGTCAGCAAACTTTTGCCTATATAATATAAATGGTCTTAATCAGATAGAACCTGGTCTATAAATGACAGATTTTGATCAGCTTTTCTTTCTTAAAATATCTCACTGTAAGATCTCCCCCTTTATGTACACAATGTCAATGACGAAAACGCGTACACCAGATTTCTCCATTTTTTTCAATTTCAATTAAATTCAATTTATTTGTATAGAGCTTTTAACAATTTCCCACGGTCCCAAAGCAGCTTTACAGAAGTATGGACGTATATATATATATCTACCTCTTATTATAAAAAATAATAAATAAATAAATAAATAAGTGAATATAAAATTAAAGTTCAAAATTCATTTAAAAAAGATTAACTTAAAATTTATGACACTGTATGTCACTGTTATGACATCTATCTCTATCCCTAATGATAAAGCCGAAGGCGACGGTGGCAAGGAAAAAACCTTGAGAGGACATGAGGAAGAAACCTGGAGAGGACATGAGGAAGAAACCTGGAGAGGAACCAGACTCAGAAGGGAACCTCATCCTCAATTGGGTGACACTCTACAGTAAATAGTGTAAATGTAAATAATGTCCTTTCTACAATAGTTTATAAAAATGCAACCGAGAGCTCCTGAGGAACTAATGGGTCATCGTAAACTCTGAGTTCAGCACAGACCTGATTGCTGATAAAGACCAGACCATACAGCTGACTGACACAACATTGGTTCAAAAGAAGGCATGACAGTCTCTGGGTGGCTTCATCCATATTTCAAGAAGTCTTGCTGTGATCAGTCACAGAAACAGCAAAATAAAAATCCTTAGAACCCGTCATTAATGACATGTTTCACATTTCTGTTCATTCAGCGCTATGTGAGGTTACAATTAGTCAGGTTTGATGGATGCAAGTGTTGCAATGACTTAAATAAACTACTATAAAGTACAATAAAGTGTATGCATCATATATTGGTGTCTGACAAATGTCATAAATCTAAATGTAGGTTAATGTAAATGGAAATATAAAACTATTATAAAACACTATTATATTAAATATCTGGTTTCTAAAATTAATATCACAAACCACAAAGGAATTAATAACAATGTTAATGACAGTGTTAATGACAATATAATGACAATATTAATGAGTGTTAATGACAGTGTTAATGACAATATTAATGAGTGTTAATGACAATATTAATGACAGTGTTAATGGCAATATTAATGATAGTATTAATGACAACATTAATGAGAGTGTTAATGACAATATTAATGGGTGTTAATGACAGTGTTAATGACAGTGTTAGTGACAATATTAATGAGTGTTAATGACCATATTAATAAGTGTTAATGACAATATTAATGAGTGTTAATGACAATATTAATGACAGTGTTAATGGCAATATTAATGACAGTATTAATGACAATATTAATGAGTGTTAATGACAATATTAATGAAAATATTAATGAGTGTTAATGACAATATTAATTAGTGTTCATGAGTGTTAATAACAATATTAATGACAATATTAATGAGAGTGTTAATGACAATATTAATTGGTGTTAATGACAGTGTTAATGGGTGTTAATGACAATATTAATGACAGTATTAATGACAATATTAATGAGTGTTAATGACAATATTAATGAAAATATTAATGAGTGTTAATGACAATATAAATTAGTGTTCATGAGTGTTAATGACAATATTAATTAGTGTTCATGAGTGTTAATAACAATATTAATTAGTGTTCATGAGTGTTAATAACAATATTAATGACAATATTAATGAGAGTGTTAATGACAATATTAATGGGTGTTAATGACAGTGTTACTGGGTGTTAATGACTATATTAATGGCAGTGTTAATGACAATATTAATGGCAGTGTTAATGACAATATTAATGGCAGTGTTAATGACAATATTAATGGCAGTGTTAATGACAATATTAATGGCAGTGTTAATGGCAGTGTTATTGAGTGTTAATGGCAGTGTTATTGAGTGTTAATGGCAATAACAATATGCTACTTTATTTTTAATAATCATTTCTAAAAATGCCAACAAACTAAGAATACTAGCGGAGATTTGTTGTTGTTAACAGAAGTCACTCTTCTACTTTATGTACTTGATCGTGTTGCAGCTCACCAGCCTGATACAGGAACTGTGGCAACTGCGTGGTTTTCCCGCTTCCGGTCTCACCAGTTACAACCAGGAACTGGTTTTCCTTTACAGCCTCTATTAGTTCGTATCTGTGCTGATAAATGGGAAGTAGTTTGGACTCCATGTCTCCTGTGCAGCTTGTCTCTGTCTCTCCCGGGTTCGGCATACTGTAGCTTACATAACCACGTGTGTTTATTTGGGAAACAACAGAAAATGAACGGTTACGTGCGACACTGCCATCTACTGGATTGGAGGTGTAGAACAAAACAAATGGAAAACAGACGGACGTAAGTAAGTAAGTAAAGTTTATTTATATAGCACCTTTCACAGATAAAATCACAAAGTGCTTTACAAAATATAACAATAAAACTTAAATGGACAATAAATATATACATATATATAGTTGCTGCAGTACACAGTGATATGAGACAACGTTTCTCCTGGATCAGGGAGCTACATAAAACAAAGACAGAGCTAAGGACTTAGTAAGTTAGTCCTAGATACATAAAGTGCAACTGTGCAACCTGGTGCAAATAGTGTACAAGAGAGTGCAGGACAAGACAGACAAACAAGACAGTGCAGGACAAGACAGACAAACAAGACAGTGCAGGACAAGACAGACAAACAAGACAGTGCAGGACAAGACAGACAAACAAGACAGTGCAGGACAAGACAGACAAACAAGACAGTGCAGGACAAGACAGACAAACAAGACAGTGCAGGACAAGACAGACAAACAAGATAGTGCAGGACAAGACAGACAAACAAGATAGTGCAGGACAAGACAGACAAACAAGACAGTGCAGGACAAGACAGTGCAGGACAAGACAGACAAACAAGACAGTGCAGGACAAGACAGTGCAGGACAAGACAGACAAACAAGACAGTGCAGGACAAGACAGACAAACAAGACAGTGCAGGACAAGACAGACAAACAAGATAGTGCAGGACAAGACAGACAAACAAGATAGTGCAGGACAAGACAGACAAACAAGACAGTGCAGGACAAGACAGTGCAGGACAAGACAGACAAACAAGACAGTGCAGGACAAGACAGTGCAGGACAAGACAGACAAACAAGACAGTGCAGGACAAGACAGTGCAGGACAAGACAGACAAACAAAACAGTGCAGGACAAGACAGTGCAGGACAAGACAGACAAACAAGACAGTGCAGGACAAGACAGACAAACAAGATAGTGCAGGACAAGACAGACAAAAAAAGACAGTGCAGGACAAAAGACAAACAAGACAGAAAAACCGTGGAGGACAAAAGACAGAAAAACAGTGCAGGATAAAAGACAGAAAGACAGTGCAGGACAAAAGACAGAAAGACAGTACATGACAAAAGACAAAGACAATGCAGGACAAAAGACAAACAAGACAGAAAGACAGTGCAGGACAAAAGACAGAATGAAAGTGCAGGACAAAAGACAATGACAATGCAGGACAAAAGACAAACAAGACAGAATGACAGTGAAGGACAAAAGACAGTGCAGGACATAAAGAAACAGTGCAGGACATAAAGACACAGTGCAGCACTAAAGACACAGTGCAGGGTTAGGGTTATGGTTAGACAGAAAGACAATGCAGTTCAAAAGACAGTGCAAACAAAAAATACAAGACATTACACAAAAGACAATGAACAAAAACAGAAACAGTGCTCACCAGTGTAAATACTGCAGGAGTTACATGAGATAGTGTAAAGTATTGTGCAAAACAGCATTTAACTGAAATGTGAGACAACATGTGCAAAGAACAAAAAACAGTGTGCAAAACAGCATGTAAACAGTTTCATGGATATTTATTGGAAGTGTGTGTATTTGGTGTAGGTCTGTGCAGTCCATACAGTTGATGTGTGTGTGTGTGTGTGTGTGTGTGTGTGTGTGTGTGTGTGTGTGTGTGTGTGTGTGTGTGTGTGTGTGTGTTGTGCTCAGTGCAGTTCAGTTATTAAGGAGTCTGATGGCTTGTGGAAAGAAACTGTTACACAGTCTGGTCATGAGGGCCCAAATGCTTCGGTACCTTTTTCCAGACGGCAGGAGTGTGAAGAGTGTGTGTGAGGGGTGTGTGGTGTCATCCACAATGCTGCTGGCTTTGTAAATGTCCATGATAGAGGGATGAGAGACTCCAATAATCTTCTCAGCTGTCTTCACTATGGTGGCATATTTGTTTGATAAAGATACTGCGGGTCATATAGAGTAAGCTAGAGTCGAAGGATATTTTTTTAATTTGTATTAAATTGAAGTATATAGTGTATACCTGCTATATATGCTGCTACTACCACATACTCAGTCAGTCAAGCTGGTTCTGATAAGAGCCCCATCATTTTATGTAAACTTATTTCTTCTCTGTAAGTCCAATTATCATGAAAAGCTTTGAATATTGAACTCAGGTTAAAAATAAAACTTAAAGGAATCCATCAGTGTCTTGACCACTGGTGAGTTCAAACTTCACTGAGGCAGCAGGTAAACTTTTATTTTTATATTTAACCATTTTGAAATGTCTTACAGTGTAAGAAAGAAACTGATTCTGACTCAAGATTGCAAAGACCGATTTGCAACGCGTAGCCGGTTAAAAATACAGTTTTATTTCATTTGTTATGAATAACTGAATGGAACTGTACTGAGCACAACACACACACACACACACACACACACACACACACACACACACATCAACTGTATGGACTGCACAGACCTACACCAAGTACACACACTTCCATAGGGCTCTCAAGTTTTGAAGACAGGAAAGCGTGACATCTCCAACCCCCCGCAGCAAACGCACACACACACACACACACACACACACACACACACACACACACACACACACACACACACACACACACACACACACACACTCCTTGTATGATAAGGATCACTAACCTGAAGTATTTGTTTACTTTCCATTTATTAATCTGTGTGTGTGTGTGTGTGTGTGTTTATTGTGTTTGTTGCCTTTTTGGACTCCTTTATCATCTGTAATGTTGCTCCCATTTAAAACAGTTCGGCTCAAGCTCAGACATTTTTAGTGTCATGATCGAGGACAATGTCCCGCCCAGCGACAAGCTGTTTAGTGTTGAGGTTTTGTTCAAACCGACCAATCGAAAATACCCTCTCTAATGAATATGCTTTTTTTTTCATTGGTTGTTGCGTTAAATCTTACCCATATACAATAGTGCTATTTTCTGATTGGCTATTGTGTAGCCTCTTTTTTTGATTGGCTGATAAGTGTCAGACTCGACTAAGAACTGAGACGCTCTTGATTCCTGCCCGGTTCCATAGAGACAGCGGTGCGGACTGATACATTTTGGGCGCTGCGGAATATTAAATATATGATAAATAGTCAAAAAGTTTTTCTGCGTGAGAAATACGATGTGTGGTGGGAGAGCGTGGGTGGGAAAGACCCAAATGCGTGACTGTCACTCTCAATGCGTGACACTTGACAGCCTTGCTTCCATTATACATCCATCAAACTGTTTACATGCTGTTTTGCACACTGATTTTTGCTCTTTGCACATGCTGTCTCACATTTCAGATGATTGCTGTTTTGCACTTTTAGTTCCCATTTATTACATCTGTCATTCATCAACTGTGCACACAGTATTCACACTAGTTTTCCACATTATTTTGAACACATTATCTACACGGCACTGATGAAGTCACAGGGCGGAAAACAGAGACCCTCCCCGAACGACTCCTGTGCTGTCATACAATTGATTAGAAAACTGCAAGAATGTGAGTTTGTAAATAAAGTGAATGGTATTTATAGCAGCTATAAATATATGTCTGTTTTACTTTTCCTCTAAAGTTAATAAGGAAAACAATAAATAGAGCTTGTTACTGAGAATCCGCAAAGCAATCTGTCTCGAAAACTTTCCCATTCTGTTCAGCTCCACAGCATCTTCCTCACACCAATGAAACCCATAACTGATGTTCTAACTCATTCAGTTAAAGCCGAAGTCCAGTTTTTCCTTTACATTTTTAGCTGTTGTGCTGACGTTAGAACATCCTGTCAGTTCAGAATGCACAGTCAGCCTTAATGGAGGCACAAAAACTTCCTGATGTTCTTAAAAGTAACAAAATGTCTCGCAACAAGGTCGGGTCAAACAAGCATCATGTGTCTTATCTAATGCCTGCACAAGCTTAAACGGAAAAGGGAATGAAAAAGTAAGTGCATTCTTAGTTACACCCATTTTTACTATAATTGACATAACATAACTATAAGCTATAAAATGATAAAAACAGGTCTTTTCTCAAAACAATGAAATAAATCATCTAGATGATGTTTAACATCCAGCTGTAAAGCAGATTCTATTTTAGCTTATCATGTGGGTCAAATCCTCATGGAGCAGCTATAACAATTAAAGCTCTAATTTCTACAGGTGTGCTGCTGCTAGAATTGATATAAGATATAATATAAGATTCAGTCGGGGGGGGGGGCAGTTTGTGAGTAATCAGATCTGGAACTCAGAGTTAGAAATTTATGTTAGAAAACATAACTATATTAGCTAAAGTACTTGAAATATCTCTGACGTACAATGTGCGGCCATCTGTTCGTGACCTCAAGCTGAAGCGAACTTGAGTTCTTCAGCAGGACAATGATCCAAAACACACCAGCAAGTCCACCTCTGAATGACTGAAGAAAACCAAAATGAAGACTTTGGAGTGGCCTAGTCAAAGTCCTGACCTGAATACTATTGAGATGCTGTGGCATGACCTTAAGAAGACAGTTCATGCTCGAAAACCCCCCAAATGTAGCTGAATTACAACAATTCTGCAAAGATGAGTGGACCAAAATTCCTCCACAGCACTGTAACAGACTCATTGCAAACGCTTGATTGCAGTTCTTGCTGCTAAAGGTCACCCAAATAGTTATTACAGTACAGTTTAGGGGTTTGGATTTTGTTTTCCCTTAATAATAAAAACCTTCATTAAAAAACTGCATGTTGTGTTTACTTGCGTTATCTTTGACTAATATCTAAATTTGTTTGATGATCTGAAACATTAAAGTGTGACAAACGTGCAAAAAAAAATGATCTGGAAGGGGGCCAACACTTTTTCACATCACTGTATACACAAAACTCTATCAATATTTTTTATCCTAACATTTCATTCTGTGGCTAGTAGTGACTGAACACAAGAATATGAACTATAACACATGCTGAATGAAAAAGGTAAAAGGTCTTTGACTTGACTGCACTTTATAAAGCTGCATCAGACACTTCATATAATGCTAATTGTATTGCTGCTACAGATATATCTATTGCTGCAAGGCAACCGAATAGTTTACCTTTTACAGCGTGTACATGTAAAACTACAGTGCTGTGTATTTATTGTCCTGTTGTGTATTTGAATTTATAGTCATTGTGGTCCTGGAGGAACCTCACTTCGTTACAGTATACACAAGCTATATAGAGGAATGACATGCAAACTTTGTCTATTTTAAAGGGAAATTGTCAATAAGCCAAAGGTAAATTAAGGTGTCGTCTCTTTTGGGTGAGTAACTATAGTTAACGGAAACTTGACTGAAACATGCTGGGACATTCCCATGTGCTCTTGACAAAAAGCAACTCATTATCTACACATTGCATGTTGCATCATTGTCATAAGAAGTAGATTAGATAACAATTCGCCTGTGTTAACTAAGAAGTTGTAGAAGACATTCAGCCCACCGTTTTCTGAACGTGACAGATGCTGTATGATACACAGGAGATAATAAAGGCTGGTGTATCCATTATGACAAAGCACCGCCTGGTCATTATACTAGCATCATAATACTGACCATGTCTGTCTGCAGCGAAATATATAAAACAATGCGTATTTAGCTAAATACACAACTTTTTGAAATCCTTAATGTTTCTAATAATCTCATAATCTCCCAACTCATACCTCGGACATAAATATACGTTGGCATTGGCTGACTGAAATCTTTGGAAATATTAGCGAACATGGTTTTTAGCTGTACATACGATAGTATATTGCATTCAGTTTGTTAACAAAAACATCAGCAGCACAATTACCATTAAACCCCTTATTACAGGTCTGATGGATATATACATTTTTAATAATGTAAACTTATAACCTAGGTTGGTTAGTTAGTCTTCAGTCCTCTAAGAAGGATTTCAAAAAGTTCAATGGTCTCTTTTTGAGAACAATACAAAACCTCATTGCGTGGAATTAACGCAAACCATTTCACACCTACAGAGAAATAAGCTGCTGGTTCCCTCGTCACGTCGTGTGTACCCATGCCTGTATACATGAGTGAAGCCTCAAAAACTATTGACCAGTCCATTCTTTTTAGAAAGTCTATATTCATGAAATCAGTCCTAATATTCTCTGATTTTCTACTCTTAAATTACAAAGATATCTTCTTTGTGCAATGTCTTCTATACTAATCTTCTATTTTCAATATATGAATATTATATGTGTACAAAAAATAATAAAGAGATATGTGTATACATACATACATATATATATATATATATATATATATATATATATATATATATATATATATATATATATATATATATATATGGGAAAAGATTTTTTGTTTTTAATTTGTTGGGAAAACTATTCCTTACCTCAATGTCCAGCATGACTATTTTATTTACACAACATGAACTTTTTTAAGTTCTAATATTAAATACTAAATTTTAATTAATTAAAGTCTGTAATAAGATGATGATACATCACATTATAATTGTAATGTCAATTTTAAATTGCTCTTTCTGTTTGCTTTGGTATTATACTGTAAGTGTGCTAAGAATCCACACACATGTCTCTGAGGCCCTCTAGTGGTTGGATTCAGTACAATATTTAATCCCTCCCCTTGAATGGAGGCTAAATCAAAATGACCTTCTAAGCTACATTTACACATCTAAGACCTGATATCTAGTCAAATTGTTTACTTATGTTAACTGTGTTTACAGGAGTTATTTGATAAGAAATGAAAGGGCATGACTGATGTGATATTTTTGTGGTGATATTTTTGCACATGAGTCTTTTTTAAGGTTAGACAGTAGCTCCAACAAAATAAGAAGGGCCTAAAAGACCCCTTCTCTATTCAGCTAGGTAACTTATTGCACAAGGTGAAAATAAGCAGAAATAACAAATATTAGTTATATTCGGTTAAATATTATCTCAAATTTAAGTATTATTAGGTTAGTGTAAATGTTGACTCCAGCTGTTAGCTTGGCTGACCTGAGCATGTAATTTCTAGCCCAACCAGTCCATCACATAATAAACCATGGCAACTTATATATATATATATAATACACTACGGAAAAATATTGTGTGAGCTCCCAAAAGGTTTGGCTCCTTTTTCACTAAGTAACATAGAGAAAGATTATACTGATTATACTGACATCCAATGAGGGCCTCAGGCAGTTCAGCTTCATGTTTAAACCGAGCAATATACAGTATAGACAATCATTGCACTGTATAAAATCTGTTAATGTTAGCTTATAGTATTACTCTATGCTCATCGGGGTAAGCTCAATTACCTTAAAGTATAGAATGTATTTTTTAATTTTTAACCTAGTTGAATGAACTTGCTAAAGTTTTTCTTTCACCTAGCATCTTCATCTTTGTGTAATATAACTAGATATGATGCACCAGTTCTTGATCGATGCACTAGTTCTACATCACCATTGCTGCAAGTCTTGTTAGATATATCTCTGTCAGCTTCAGTTTCAAATGACAAACCAGAGACAGAAAGACTACCCCCAGCTGAGGGAGAGCAACTAAGCTGGACAGCATGAATGGCAATGACTTATACAAATGGACAGTGTTTGTGTTGAAAGGCCTCAATATACTGTACACTAGAATATCAGATACAAAAACAGTCTGCAAGCACCACATGGACAGGAAATGACAATGATATAAAATATAGGCTAAGAGGAGACAAGAACTACCAAGCAATGGTACTATACAATACCAGTAGCATCAGAGTGATCCAGAGTGGAAATAAAATATTATCACAGGCAGCACCATCTCAATATTCCTGTTTGATCCAAGGATGAACATGCTGGTAAAGCCAGTTGAACTGTCAAAAAAAAAAAAAATTCAGATGAGTGCACCTTTGGAAATCTTTGGTATGACAAAACCCACAGAAAAGAGCAGATGCTGCTAGGCTAGCATGATTTCAGAGCCTCTTAAAGAAGGGAGTGCGAGCAGAGTATGAATGAAGCAGCAAGATGCCTGGACAAAAGGAAACAAGTTTAGGGATTAGATAATTATCATAATACAGTGTATAAGTATAAGTGTATAAGTCACTAAGACCACCCTCCAGCCTGAAACTGTTCTGCTGTCAGCATATTATCATCATAGTTCAGCTTAGAGTTGTGAGGGAAAAAAGGTGCATGGATAAAGCATTCTGAGCAGTAGAAATTTCCAGTGTGGGTTTCAAAGAGGGCTGGAGAACAAGCTATTTGCATGTATAGGGTAGGGTGCAGAGGCTTTGCTAGACAGCCCTATGAGAGACCATTCTGCAGTTGGTATCGCAGTAGAGAGGAAAATGTGGGCAACCCGTTACACCACTACAACTTACTACAGCAGTAGATAAAGCCTAAAGATTTTCTCTGTAGATCTATGAAAATGTGCTGGTAGGGCACAAGCTGTGGCTAAAATAGCCTTGTCTGCGTCTCCTGGTGAAGATGATGAAAGACCCAAAACACCCACGGATCCCAGGTTACATGATTGATGATGTTCCCCAGCTAGCATAAATACAGTGTTTTACTTCAACTGAAACCAGTGTAGGAAAGTGAACCTGTGACTCCCTCATGTAAGTTCTCTTGTAGGACTGCACTAGGTATATTTGGATAAACCCACTATGCCACAACACTGACCACTTTAACAGCCCCCCCCCCCCACACACACACACACACATACTCACTTAAGCAATGGTCAGCCACAAAGTTTAATATATTCAACTATATAGTTTTGCATCGATTGTATTATCTTTGTATGGTGTATCATTAAAATCCATAATATACGTGTTTATGTTTAGCTACTGTGCTCCAAAGAAAAGAGTATAAAAAATCTGCTAAGACAACATAAGGAGACTAATATTAGTTTTATTGCTAATGGTTTTCTAGGTAGTTAACATTACAGCTATGCATTTAATTAATATTTTTAAGGCAGTTAAAGGCAGGACACAAGTTTTTTTTTTATTAACTTTGTAGGGGTTTTTACACCTGGTCACTTCATGCGTTTTCTATCTATCTATCTATCCGATCGTAAAAAGACCAGGTGTAAATGCTCTCTGAAATGGTTTCGAGACAGATATAAATCCGATCGCTCAAACCACTTCATGAGGTGGTCTGGGACGTATTTCAGATGAAACTGGACAGGTGTAAATGAATGTGGTTATTCAAGCCACATACATCAGTGCTATACTCCTCCCAAACGGAAGTAGGTCACTCGCAGGTGACTCACGAGTCGTGCATCGTGCCAGAAACAAATATGTTTTCCCACCAGCGCTTTCACCCAGGTTTCTCGTTGGGTCTTAAAATGCACTGCTGCTGCCAGCGAAAATGTAGCAAACAGTAAATGCTGTTTTTTGTAGCAACCGCATACACCAAAGCGTGTTCCATTTCAAATACCCCGGAAATGAGGTACAATATATTAGCATTTTGGGCGGGAGTAGAAAGATCAGATTGATATCCGATTCGCCAAGACGCATTTATGTGGCCTAATGTAAATGGAACAGTTTTAACAAATCAGATAGCTATCGGATCAGAGAAAACACATGAAGTGACCAGGTGTTAAAAGGCCCTAAGTTTTTATTAACATAAATCCATTGTGTTGACAAACCACAGGTAATCTTTAATATGTAATGAAAACAGGCATAAGTTAAAACTGCAAAGCTCAGAAATACAAAAATTTATATATATATATATATATATATATATATATATATATATATATATATATATATATATATATATATATATATATATATATCAGGGTTTTTCCACTGTCTCTTGGTATCTTCTGTTGCAGCTTCTTGCCATCTTCCCACTAGCCTGAGTCTGTGTGACCATGATGAATTTCAAAATGTCAAAAATCTAATGGAATTTGCTATTAGTTATTCTACTGAACAAAATTCTATGCACTGATATATATATATGTAACAAACATGCATGCTGAATGCCAAACGCCACATAGGGCTAATTACAAACCTCAGGAAAAAATATTACAGATTTTCAGCATATAATCATCAGAATGGAAACGTAGCTTAGGACCAATGTATATTATATTATATTATATTATATTATAATATACTCACATTACATTATACTATATTCACAAATCTAGTGGAACAATAATTAACAGAATATTATAGTACATTTATGTTAACAGGCTTATTTCACAGTGAATTGGAAGATGACTATCTATTTTGTGTTGGAGTGTGGTCATATAATGGATTTTTGAATTGATATTCAGCTGGAGAAAAAAGAGAAAGGAGAAACATTTAAAAACATCTCTAGTCATTGTCCAGTCAATCTGTGATAATTGTGATATTTACAAAAATACACCTTTTCATAATAATAATAATAATAATAATAATAATAATAATAATAATAATAATAATAATATAGAAACATATAGAATATAGAACTAGCTATTCTCATATATATATATATATGTATATGTGTGTGTGTGTGTGTGCCTGTGTGCCTGTGTGTATGTCTCTGTGTGTGTGTGTGTGTGTGTGTGTGTGTGTGTGTGTGTGTGTGTGTGTGTGTGTGTGTGTGTGTGTGTGTAAAATATCATCATTAACATGCATGGTAATTACATGAAGTATAAATACTGTACATTCAGCATGGTACATTAAACTGTGCTGGTGATTTCCCATTGCTTTTTGGTTAACATAGGAAATTCAAGGTGCAGGTAAAACGTAATTATTTATTCTATACAAATGATATTAGAAGTGTATCAAAATATTCACAGAGTAATCAAAATATTAGTATTGTTAAAATGTTTTTGTTGTGTATTTCTTGTAGTTATTATGTAAGAAATAACAGAACAGATAAAGCAACGGATAAAGCAACACGTGTTAAGAGAGTTATTTTGCTTATATCACAGTGATTTGTCAACAGTTTAATTTATTAATAAATGACATTTTTACACATTATTTAATGGCATATAGATTAAATGATGTGTAAAGTCCATGAAAAATGTATAGTTACAATTCCTGTAATTAGTTATGTTATAGGAAATATAAATCTCTACTGCTCTCTCTCTCTCTCTCTCTCTCTCTCTCTCTCTCTCTCTCTCTCTCTCTCTCTCTCTCTCTCTCTCTCTCTCTCTCTGCCTTTCTTACTGTTACTGTTAATGGAGGACACAATACACCTTCCATTATACATCTCAGCTAAACAATTTCACCACATTGTAAGTTTGCCATTGTTGCCATTTTCAATATATTTTTTATAGTCCCAAGTTGTGCCCTTATATATAATGAGAACAATAATATATTCGAACCAGTGTATTCATAATAACATGCTACTACTGAGCCAGGTGGCTGTACAAAAATCGTGCAAAAACCATACTGTGGTATAACAGAATATGTGGTGTTAATAGTGTCAGTGTACCTTTGTCTTTTTTTCTTTTCTCAACACGTGCAGACTTTTGTATCTCGGAAGAATTAGCTAGACGGAAAAAGAACAAGATGGTTTTCTTGTTCATGTACAGTGGATATAAAATGTCTACACAAGCTTCCTAAAAATTGCAGGTTTTTGTGATGTAAGTATATTGAACCAACATAAGCTAAATTAAGGACATAGTTAGATATTTTTCCCCCTTAAATGTGACATCAATCAACAAAACTGAACAGAAATACAAATACTAAGTTAGATTTCTAATTAAAAAAAAACAGCTTATTGCCCAAAGAAACATTCTGGTGGAAACTGATCTGACAAGATTAATCGTGGTTTCATTTTTTTTTTTAACAAATGTGTTGTTACCAGGAAACATCAACAAATGCTTAAGAAGTATAATATAAAATAATATAAATGTTACGTACCATAGTATAGTCCTTGGGAAACTGACTGCTGATTTGTCATTTTTCTGAATGCTGCTGATGATAATGAGGTTCAGTCATTAGCATGTTTAGTAATTTTATAGACAATGGATGATGAATACGATGAAAGCAAAAATGTATTACCTTTCGGGGGGAATTTTGACTTTTGTTTCAGACCATGCTCATCATTTTCTTAAAAACAGAGAAGATTCATAGTGAATGACAACACAGTATTTGGGCAAGAACAGAGAGACCACTGGATGACCAATATTTCTGTAAAAATAGCTTATTAAATTGAATAAACAAATTAAAAAAAAATTCCATGGGGGAAAATGCATACCATAGACATCACGGTGACCTGGAATAAAGATCAAAAATTTTAAATAGAAATAAACCACTTAAAACTAGCCACATAAACTGGAAATAAACCACTTAAAACCACTTATCACCAGTAATTATGTATGTATTATTACCTAACTTTAAATTTCAGTACTATTTAATCTTCTTAGCAGTTAATGTGCATAGTTCTCAACTAATCAATTGATTTTCAGTTGTCCTTTGTTTAATCAAATTGTTAAATTAATATTTAGGGGCTACTATGTCTTTGTATGTTGATTGCTTGTCATTTATGTTCATGATTTAGCTGCTTCATACCTCACGACTTGAGAAGCAATGCAGAGCAAAGCCGAACAAAGATATTTTCTAGTAACTTGTTAATCAGCTAGATATGTTAGTTAGCTTGCGCCATCGTATTACAGCCTAAACTATTCCCAGCTGTGTTTTTATTTAAGCAGACAAATGTTAAAGTGTGATTATCACCCTGCAGGTTTTTGACATAATAATACAAACGTTGTCTTGAATGTCATGTGTGATAATTTCTACCGTAATGCAATGTTTGTGATAAGACGTTCCATTACCTGGCGTATCTCTCTCCAAATGGTGTTCAGTTTGGTTCTCACTGTGAATATCGTCAGACTGTTCCTTAGAATTTCTTCCCTCAATGTTTACATAATCCTCATCCTGTTCTTCACTCACTGTGTCTTCATATTGGCCGTCATGCTCGTCTCCAGTTGTGTTTTCATAATCCGGGTCATGTGTATCACACTGTATGTCTTCATACTCACCATCACACTCATCAACCCTGACGTTCTCAACACCCTGTGTTCGTTCTGTTCTTTGCTCTTATATAATATAATCACCAAAGAGGTCATGAGGTCAAAGAACTTGCTTTCATAAAGATTTTAGAGACGGTTGGATGACAACAAATTGTTCTCACCTTTGGGACTTGTGTTGATATAATAGGAATCAGATGATCTTTTTGAACACTTTCCTGCAAACTCAGAGAAAACATTGCTATAAATTTCTTTTCCAATTTTACACCTTTTTCAATTGTGATCTTCTAATGGAAGGTACACTGTAAAACATTTACTGTAAAAATATAGCATAATTAATTCACAGCAGAATTGCCAGTAAAGTGCTTTTCTAGTAATCTCTATTTTCTAGTAATTGTTATAGTAAGGTATTAGTTACAGTAACATAGTGCTGTAATATTGTTAAGGATAATCTGCATTTTAAACATTACCCTATTTTCTCAACATTAAAATAAATGTTTTATAAAGGAAAAAAAAAGAAGTAAAAATTATTACATAATTACAGTATGAAATAAAGCATTACATTTACATTAAATCCTCTATCAATAAATACATCCTGATACTGATTCACTACGACATGATCTAAGAATATCATTAGTCTAAAAACTTTTCTTATAGTATTTTTAATTGTTCATTAAAGTCTTAAAGACTTAAAGACTTAAGACTTTAGTTGTAATTTGAAGACAACTGATGACTCATCTGTTCGGACATCTAGGGGAAGTCCATTTCATCACCTAGTTGTCGGAACAAAAAATAGTCTTCATGTTTGCCTTCACTATAAGTACCAAGAACGTCCCTTGGTTGATGCATACATTTTTTTTAGCCTTCTTGCCCCTGCCAAAAATATTAGCTATCCCACTTTGCATTGTGTTTTCATGTATTTTAATGAAAACCAATTCACTTCTTTAATTGTCAAATATTATTTTTAATGTACAAACAAACAAAACCCAGTATTTTGCTGTAAAATAAACACTGTAAATTTACAGTGTACAAAACATAAACCCCAGTGACGAGTATACTTTTATAGGATAATAAGAAATGTGAATATGCTCACCTCTGAGTTTATAGACAACAAGACTAAATACGATCACAAGCAGAATAAATATTCCAACTCCAGCAGCAATGTAGTACCAGGAGAAATTCAAACCTGCAACCAAATAATGGCCATAATTTCAGCATTGGAAAAGTAAATCCAATAGACCATTGCTATATCTGCAATATACAGACAGCATGAGGCAGTTGTTTATATATACTGTATATATATTCAACAAATCATGGAAGGGCAAAATGGACAAATACAGTAAATCACAAATGCAGCTGTCTTTAAGTTTGTCTGTATAATAGTTTGCCACATCGTTCTATTTATACCATCACTGAGACACGTGGCTCAAATCAAATAGTTTCTTTGACGAAAACATTTTCTCAATGATCTCACTTTCAGTAACCGCTTATCAAGAGCCCATCTTGGAAATTGGAAACTATTACTGTAATGCCTTATCTGTATCTTTGTGTGTATAGTTAATTAATTAGCATATCAACTTACTGTATATTCTATTCTATTCTAATTAGCTGGTTTCCTACAACAAATTTAGTTTAGGTAGACAACATTTAATTTGAAAGACTTTTCACCATCCCAAGTGTTACCTTCTGTCAAGAGCTTTACTTCAACTCTCTGGCATTCCTGGCTCAGCTGACAGCAGTACATGCCCATGTCAGAGGCTTGGAGCTGATGAACGAGGATGGAGAAGTTTCCTCTATAGAAAAGGTAGGGGAATACTATTATTTTTCCATCCCTAGGATCATCAAATTTGACGGTTCCATTAGGCCCGATGTTCAGGAGGCTGGAATTATGGCTCCATTTTGCTTCCTTGGTTTCATTACTGATCAAAAGGGTGCATGGGAGCAACATCTGCGAGCCCAGCTGAATGTTTAGAGTAATGTTCCTACATGACTGTAAGCAGTGTGATCCTGAAAGACAATGGAGAGCAACATGATGTTCATCACTAATTCGATTCAGAACGTGCTTGTCACATACAACCATTTACGAGTTAACAGTCATATAAGGACACATGTAAAATGCAATTTTATTTAAACATTCGTTTTTCGTTAAAAACTGTTATATAAGTATAAATTGGGCATTTTTGATTATCTTTAATGTATCACTAAGATAAAAGTAGAATTTTCCACTCACCACCTCGCACAAGTGCACTGAAAATCATTAAACACTGAAGAAGGTATTTCACACGCATGTCCTATACCCACACAACTTTACAATGAAATGTAAGAAGCACAGAAATACATAACTGTCCTCTGTCATTTCCTGAAACACACCCACCTTTAAAATATATGTGGACACTTGCTAAAATATAATACGAAACCTGTTTATCACATTTCTGTTTGAATTATGCTTGTTATACTCCTAACAAAATCCCAGGCATTGTATTTAAATATATATTTTTAACAAATACATTCACTGTAGTTGCTCCTTTTGGCAGATTATGAGAGGCTGAGCTCAAATGCTCAGAGACAATATTACACCTAGCTTGTACAAACAAAACCACATCCTGTCATGCAGAAAGGTCGATTCAATCTATACCTATATCCAGAACAGCAAGTAAATAGTTTTCTCATGGGATAAAACACTGTTTCTAACAATTTAAAGATGTATCCATTTTATTTGATTACCTGCTTGAGCTGTATAACAGAATTAGTTTTCATAATCTATACTATAATTAATAATTTAATTATACTTTATCATATAATACTTATTTATTTGGTTATTAAACATTACATGGTTACTGTAATGGAGAACTATTTTTTAAAAGTTAACTGTTCTGCCTAAAACTCTAATCTGATGAATGAAACCACAACATTTAGATTATAAAATGACCAAGATATCGGTTAAATGCACACCCTGCGTTCACGTCAGCTTTGTAGGAAAGAAGTGGCAAAAACCCCACAACCACATGGTCCATTTTGAAAGTCAACCACTATTTGCTTAAATGCCAGGTAACCTTTTACCTGTTACTTCTGCAACAATAAAAAACATTTTAATTTGTACTAGCATATATTATCTTTTGAATATTGACTTGCTCCCCTGCCCCATTATAAACCACTGACTATATAAAGTACAAGAATGCCAGAAACTCTCTAAAAACTCTGTTTCTCTAAAAGAGTGTGCAGCAGTTTTTTATAGCAACAGTGCCTCGGAAAAAGCAAGGAAGTTATTTTTCTTCTTCCTTCAGCTTGTTAGAGGGCGCCATCACCAGAAAACTAGACTTCTGGGTCACAGAGTTCACAAACATATAACGAGGTACATGCTACCATCCAAAATGAAGTATTGTCATTTCCTGAAGCTGTTGGTTCTGCCATTGTTATTTTACCATTGTGTATGACCTGTTTATGTGTTTTTGGGTATCTCACATTTGGATTTTGCCCTTGTCTGTTTTGTTTGCCACAATGACTGCTTCTCTGGTTTTTGATTTCTTTGCCTGTTTGTTTTGATGCTGATTTTAGTTACCCATTTGGACTGTTTCATTTTCTGCCTCATTAAAGCTCTTTTTTTACTCCCTATATGGATTCCGCCGCTTCCTCGTTACAGGATACTTCACCATTAGCAAATCTAGTTGATATGGCTCAAAAGTATAAATTAGCTGTAGGTGAAAGCCATTACTAATGAGAGAAACATAAAAAACACCATGATGAGCCTGAAGCCTTTCAGTATGGATTATACTGGATATATTCTGTATATACGTATATACTGAATGTTCTGCGGAAGAACATTTTTGGAAGATGCAACCTCAGCAAGGCTGAACATGAAATGTTTAGGTTGATACAAGAGTTGCATATCCTTTTTTCCTTAAATAACGAAATGAAACTTCAAAAACTGCATTTTTAATTTCATGTTTTTGTGAGGATCTGAAACCATTTAGTATGACAAATACAGAAAAGATAAAGAGGAAATCAGGCAATTTTTTTTTTAAAGCACAGTTAACTTTTACTTACAGTTACTTGGTGGCGTAAGCAAGATGTTTTCAGTTGTGCTGTTCATAACAGGTATGTGAATTATAGGCTATAAAAAGGTATAAAAAAACAGAGGAAAGTATGCTTGAAAAATCTGAAAAAAAATCAGATAATTGTTGGATTTTTTTTATATCACAGGCATATACACAGCAGTGGGATTCAACATATTCTCAAAGTCTGTGAAGAAATTTGCAAATGATGACCTGCCGTTTGGTCAAACAATTATTCAGTCAAGAGATGGGTTGGTATTTTTTAAAATAAGCTTTGTAAATAAAATAAGACAGTGAAATATCTGTAACATCAAAATAATAATAAATCAGTAATAAAATTAAATATATGTTTGCTTTTTTTTTATGATGTGTTTTTTTTAGAGTGTTTGTTCCTTCTCCTACCTCTGGAGATTTCTTTAATTGCACAGACAAAAGATGTGCCGAAATATATGTTAATGGTAAAGTTATTTTTATTTAATTGTGTTGTCAGTTGTGTATGTATTTAAAATAAAGATCAGGCCTGCTATACATGTTACAGTAATTAACTCTAATTAATAACGCATGTTTATGTTGGCTTTAAATAATAATTACAGTAAGATGACATTAACCTTTTGCATCTGCAACAATTTTATTGCTAATGCTAATATATCATTTACAGCGGTAACAAAAGGTCTGAGACCAACTTTGTCTGTAGCATCCAGTTGGAGTGAAGATACGGAGCAGCTTTTGGTACATATTCAATGACATACAAATTCAATGACTCAAAAACTCTTCCATGATGATGCTTTGATGTAATTTTTGGCAACTACAGGGTTGCTAAAAATACATTTTTCTTTAATTTCTTTTTTTTTTCCATTTTTATTTTGTTTTCCTTGACAACCTATTTCTCTAAATACATCAGACATATTGACTTCTCTTTTAGGCAGTGAGTTCATTTCCTTTACATATTGACCGTGAAAGACAGACAACATGGCGTAGTTGCTGAAATAAAAATTGTAGAAAATGGTCAAAGCTATATATACATGCAGAGGCTTTTATGTTCAAAGTGGCACCATCTTCCAATTCAACCACTGCAACTATTGCAGAATGGAGCTCCACAAACTGCTTTCAACCTCCTCACATTCTGTCACACTACCTCGTTTCTACAGTCCCTCTACTGGCTTCCTTTAGCTGACGCATCCAGTTTAATATACTTAAGTTTGGCTTCGAAGTCACTTATTACCTGCAACTTTGTACCATGTCCCATCCAAGCTTCTAGAGCTATAGAGTTGTACCCATTATCTCTCAGGGTACTAGGAATTCTTTTGTCAGCCAAATGCCATAATTGTAAATATAATTTAAAATGCTCTGGTGAATATTTTTTATCATTTATCACAGCCATCTGCAGTCACTCATGACCATTCAAGTCTGCCATATCTTGTGACAATAACCACCCCAGGTTCATAGTAGATACAGAAAAGACTTAATGTAATCAAACATAAGTACAATCTAATTTTCTAGTTTAAAACAATTGTTTTGTATAAAATGTTTCAAAAGAAATTTTCTATATGTTGATTTAAAACATGCATTTACTGCAATAAAAATGAGCCAGAATTCGAAAACTTTTATTAACGCACATCTGACAGTCACTGAAAATTCATTCTTTCATTCAGTCATTCATTCATTAATCAGTTATTTATTTGAGTAACACAGGTTTCAGCTATATCCTTGCTATTTATTTATACCATTGGCATTTTTACCATTACCATTTGATATTTTTAAATATTTGAAAGTCAGATGAATCTCCAAAGCTCATGACTCTGAAATAAAGCATTTCTTATCTCAAATTGTAGGTTTGTGACCAAGTTCGGACAATTAACTCGGCAGCTGAGAATTTCAACAGAAACTGTACCCTCATATCTGATCATCAGGAGAAGAGTAAAGTCTATCCCAATATGTTGGGTATGTGTCTGCACTAAAACATGCCCACGAAAATCTCTCATTATGAGACTTCTCAATGATCCTCAGTTAATACCAATACACCATATTAGTTTTACAGCTACTGGAACAAAAAAACATGAACAGCAACAACAACAATAACAAATACCAAGGAACTCAAACAGGTTTTCAAGGTAAAAGTATCTGAAGATGCTTTTAAAAATTCCATTAAAAATAAAATAATGAATCACTTACATATATTTTTTAAAATATTTTAAGACATTCAAAAACTGTCACTGCTGATTCTTATTAGACCACTCGAGGAAGAGAATAGCTCGTCAAAGTGATTCCAGCACTGATACAAATGAAGAAGATCAAGGTATTTTTATCTTTGTCAATCAATGAACAAACTTGATATATCAGATGACTTAAATATGGTGACTGTTAGACAAAATACTAAAAAATAAATTATCATATACAGTAGGTACTATTTTTGAAATCATCTGCTGCTTTTTGTTTATTTGAAGATGCAGGCACAGAGATCGCTGTTGTGCTGGACGGCTCTGGTAGCATTGTGCAGGAGGATTTTGAAAGGGCCAAATACTTTATTCATACACTGATGAAAAATGTTTGGAGAACATGTTTCAATGTAAGTACAGCATCAACTAGACCAAGCACAGAAATTCTAAATTAAAATGTAAGGTCATGTAACTGTGCTATATGAACACCAGTCACTAGTGGGGGGAGTTTCAACACCTGTATATCTCATATCTGTGCATATGTGTACATAGACTGAGGCTTAGGTGACCTTGGCAATATCAGGTGTTCACAGAACATGGTCACATACATAACATTACACTCCATTTCACCCTCCTAACTACGGTGGGGTTTCACCAAGCTGTTAAATGTATAACAGAGGATTTACAAGGAACCAACTCAGATCTTCAGTCAGATATGATTGCTTACCCCAATGGGAGGGACCAACAGATTTTGGTGAACCTGTAAAAAGTACATGACTCTACCCAGGTAGCAGCAGCACAGTTCTCCCAGAGTAGCAGCTGACCGTCATCGTGCCTAAGCATAGTTGACATCACAAAATGAGCCAGTCTTTGTTTAGACAGGAAAACCTAGTGTCACCCCACACACATAATGGCTGCTCATATAATGAGTAAGACACATACAGTACTGTGACAGCATATGCTGTCCAATATGCTAAGCATCAGCATTACTGTGCATTATATAAATAGAACATTTTATCCAATAAATACCTCTTTGGATTATCAACACAAAGACATAAAACATAGCAGATACCTTCATACCTTCCAACACCTGAAGGCCCAGACATTGCTCACACACATGCAAGTACCTCTAATCTACCTTGTAGGTGAATAAAGATAACACAAGGTTTGCACAAGGCTCCTTTCAAGCTGTCACTTGTGTTAAAGGACAGGTTGACCAGTAACGCTGACTATTGTCACAAACTGATGCAAAGATTTAGGAAACTTTTCAAAATGTGTAAGAGCTGAGAAGTAGAGAGGAGCCAGCAGCCATTGATAACTGATATTTTCTAATAGGTTACCATGTGACTTTGTGTCACTATTATCATTTGTTTTTATGCACATAAAATAAGAAATATTGAAATGACAAGGCTTACACTGAAGGAACTCGAATGTGAGATCAATAGATGATACAATAGAACAGAATTCCAGCTATATGGGCTTTTTTTTTTAAAAAAAAACCCTGTAACTGACATTTACAGCATTTGGCAAACGCCATTATCCAGAGCGACAAAAGTGCTTTTAAATGTCTCTCAATAGTTCACTGGTTCACTGGTTCACTAGGTTGGTGACTTTTTTACATAATAAGTGCTAGTTTAAGTGCAAAGGGAAAAGGTAGGTCTTCACGCAGGGAAGTTCATTCAACCACCTCAGTGCCAGAACAGAAAAGAGTCTTGGTGTATACAGTACCTACCTCTTACCTTGAGTGATGGTGGGGCCAGTCGAGCAGTGCTGGTAGCTTTGAGGGAGTTAGGTGCAGTGCAAAGAGTTACAAGAGCTTTTAGGTAAGAGAGAGCATGCAGCAGTGGCATGGAATGGGAGAACTTGAAAACAGGTTGTGCAGCTGCAGGATCATTTGCAGGGGACAAATTGCATTCATTGGTAGACCTGCTAGCAGTGAGTTGCAGTAGTCCAGCCTTGAAATGACAAGAGACTCAACAAGTACCTCAGCAGAGTGTGTAGTTAAAAATGGCCAAATCCTTCTGATGTTGTACAGAAGAAAACTACATGAGCGTGTAATATTAGCAACATGCGAGGAAAAGGACAGTTGATTGTCCATGGTTACCCCAAGGTTGCGAGCTTCTGGTGATGAATCACCTAGTATGATCAGCAGTTGAGTATTGCTGGGTTGAGTTTTAACTGACGAGCCATCATCCACGTGGATATGACAACCAGACATGCTGAGCTCTGAGCAGAAACTGTGGTATCTGGAGGAAGTGAAAGAGAATATGTTGAGTGTCATCAGCATAGCCGTGGTAAGAGAACCCATGTGAGGAAATAACTTTACAGACAGAGTCAGTATACAGGGAGAAGAGTAGAGGACCAAGTACTGAACCCTGTGGGACACTAGTGAAGAGTGTGCATAGAGCAGATTTCTCTCCCCTCCATGTTACATTATATGAGCAACCTTCCTTTCCCAATTCTGCTGATCCACCATTTCCAAAACTCCTGAGGATGGGCAAGAGAGTGGTTGACAGTATCAAATGTGGCTGAAAGGTAAAGAAGGTTGAGAAGAGATGACAGCTTGGCTGGTGTAGTGAGCATGTAGTTTCTCATAGACAGCAAAAAGAGCAGTCTTGGTGGAATGTGCTGCTTTGAAGCCAGACTGGTTGGGATCTTGGAGGTTGTTCTGCGAGAGATACGGTTGTTCTGCGAGACAGACAGTTGATTATACACAATATGTTCAAAAACTTTTGAATCAACAATGATACTGGTCTCTGATGGATACAGACCAGGAGGGCATAACACTTTCTCTCTTGAATGTGGTTATTACATGACCAGATGTTAAGGATTCATTGATGATCATGGTGAAGTAGGGCAGAAGGTTTTGTGAGATGGTCTGGAGTGGAATGGATAGTGGAATCCATTGTGGAATGGATTGGATCCAGTGGGCAGGTGGTAGGATTGCAAGACTGGACGAGTTGTAAAATCTCTTCTGCTGCTATGGTTGAAAAAATTGAATGAAAAGTGAAATCCTAGCTGTGAAAGGTTGGTGTAGTCAGGGCAAAAGTGAAGTTTTTCTCAATTTTCTCATTGTAAAAGGGAGCAAATTCTTCAGCAGTCAGGGAAAATGAAGCAGGTGGAGCTGTAGGGTTGAGTAGTGAAGAGAATAAGGAAGTTTTTCCTTGAATAAGGAAGTCTTGGCAGAAGTCACGTCTGAAAAGATCTTGTCCAAGAGTAAGAGGCGAGATCTGCATTAAGTTTTGATTTCACCCACCTTCTCTGTTCTGATCCTAGTTCTCTTTGATTGCCAAGGAGCAGAACAAGAATTCTTATTGGCTTTAGTGGACAGACGGCAGAGAAGATCTATTGTTGAGGAAAGAGAGGAGAGTAAAGTGTCTATGGCCAAGGGTAGTGAGGAGAAGGTGTCATGATCAGAAGAGTGCCAGATGCTACAGAGGAAGGGGAGACAGAGTGGGGGAGTCTACTGAATGTCTACTCTTGGCTTGAGACCTGTATAAAGACTTAAAACAAATAAACTAATTTAAAAACCAGAGAGTTGTCTATGGAAGAAAAGAAAGATATTTTAAAGCTGAGGAAATAATATCTATTGATACAATCGAAAAACATCACAAAAGAAGGATTCAACTGATGTGATGCCAATTGGGTTGCCTGTTCGAGGCAGTTGTTACAAGCAGGGGATCTGGAACCAAATTTTAAATGTTATTTACATTAATTGTAAATAAAACTGTTAAGAATTTTAAAATGTTTATCTGTTCCTGTACTTTGCTCACCAAAATTGGGTTCTTTTAGCAAATTTACCTTGCTTTGAAGTTTATTTAATTTAATTTTATTTAATCTAGATGAAAATATCAGGAAATAAAAGCAGACTGTCAGGGATCAGCGCAGATCCGTCAGGGATCAGCGCAGACTTATGGCCATGTGCTTTTGTGTTTGTTTGTGTCACGTGATTTCCCCATCTTCGTCTGCTCCTCCCGGTCATCACACCTGTTCCCCATTGTGTGTGAATGTCCCCGTCTGTATATATGTGAGCTTCATTAATAAGAATGTTAGTTCCCTGTGTCGTGTGGATTATGTTTTGTTTTCCTCATGTATTAAAATAGCTTTCATTTGAAGCTATCCTGCGTACGGGTCTGCTCCAAGCCTCCTCCGTCCGGGTCCTGACACAGACATTTCTTATCTCTTCACCTTTTGCTCTCAAACCCAGCTAGATTCAATGTTTAGCAAAAAGAATTAGCTTTGCTGTTCTAGTACTTAGAGAGGGGACTGTATGTGTATAGGAGAGACATAAGGACAGAATTTTCCTTATGCAATAATATACCACATTATTATCTTCTGCTTTAGTGCACCAGTAAAATTAGACCAAATTTTAAATGTCCAAAAATTACCAATAAATCAAAAATAGTTAGTTAGTTAGTTAGTTAGTTAGTTGTTTTAATGCTGTTTAGATAAAAGACAGAAATAATCACTAAGGCTGTCTGGTATTATTACATTTAACTATAAGAATTTAGTTTTAAGCAAAAAATTATGTGGTTTAATTTTCAGCCCAAAGCCTTGATCAAAATGCCTTTAATAAAATAAATAATATATTAAATTCAGTATGTGTATAAATAAATATATTAAATGCAGTTTATTGCACATTTCTCTCCTCTACAGTGTAAGTTTGCAGTGGTGCAGTTTGGGAGAGACATAAGGACAGAACTCTCTCTGAAAGAGAATAATGACCATCTCAGTGCCTTGGATAAGGTGAAGAACATAAAACAGGTTACTAAAATCACCAAGACTGCTTCAGCCCTCTACCATGTTCTGTAAGTTCACAATCATTTATTATCATGAGTTTGCACAAAGTGAATTAATTGTTAGTAATTTAATAATGTATACAGCATATTTTACTAGAAAAACTTTATCTGCTCCTGTGTCATGTACTACCTGCAGCACAGAAGTTTTTGTTCCTGAAAGTGGCTCAAAAGAAAATGCAAAAAAAATTATTATTTTACTGTCTGATGGACAAATGGTAGGAGATGCAAGAAACCTCACAGAAGTTTTGAACATGCCCCAGATGGATGGGGTTGTTCGCTATGCTATAGGAGTAAGTGTAAATAATTTTACATTTCATAACTCTAGTGACTAAAATAAATAGTAATTTACACAGACAGGTGAAGTTTATTATTATTATCCATCCATCCATCCATCCATCCATCCATCCTTCCATCTTCTACCGCTTATCCGGGGCCGGGTCACGGGGGCAGCAGTCTAAGCAGGGATGCCCAGACTTCTCTCTCCCCAGACACTTCCTCCAGCTCTTCCGGGGGAATACCAAGGCGTTCCCAGGCCAGCCGAGAGACATAGTCCCTCCAGCGTTTCCAAGGTCTTCCCCGGGGCCTCCTCCCGGTTGGACATGCCCGGAACTCCTTCCCAGGGAGGCGTCCAGGAGGCATCTGGAACAGATGCCCGAGCCACCTCAGCTGACTCCTCTCGATGTGGAGGAGCAGCGGCTCTACTCTGAGCTCCTCCCGAGTGACCGAGCTCCTCACCCTATCTCTAAGGGAGTGCCCAGCCACCCTGCAGAGGAAACTCATTTCGGCCGCCTGTCTCCGGGATCTTGTCCTTTCGGTCATGACCCAAAGCTCATGACCATAGGTGAGCGTAGGAACGTAGCTCGACTGGTAAATAGAGAGCTTCGCCTTGCGGCTCAGCTCTTTCTTCACCACAACAGACCAGTATATCGACAGCATCACTGCAGAAGATACACCGATCCACCTGTTGATCTCCCACTCCATCCTTCCCTCACTCGTGAACAAGATACTTGAGCTCTCCACCGACCTCAAGGGGGCAAGCCACCCTTTTCCGGCTGAGAACCATGGCCTCGGACTTGGAGGTGCTGATTCTCATCCCCGCCGCTTCACACTCGGCTGCAAACCGTCCTAGAGCATGCTGAAGGTCCTGATTTGAGGAAGCCAACAGGACAGAAAAAAAAAGCAGAGACGAAATCCTGTGGTCCCCAAACCGGACTCCCTCCGGCCCCCGACTGTCATATAAATAATGAACAGGACTGGTGACAAAGGGCAGCCCTGCCGGAGTCCAACATGCACCGGGAACAAGTCTGACTTACTGCCGGCAATGCGAACCAAACTCCTGCTCCGGTCATATAGGGACCGGACAGCCCTTAGCAGAGGCCCCGGACTCCATACTCTCAGAGCACCCCCACAGGTCACTATGAGGGACACAGACAAATGCCTTCTCCAGATCCACAAAGCACATGTGGACAGGTTGGGCAAACTCCCATGAACTCTCCAGCAACCTGGCGAGGGTGTAGATATGGTCCGGTGTTCCACGACCGGGACGAAACCCGCATTGTTCCTCCTGAATCCAAGGTTCAACTATTGGCCGAATTCTCCTCTCCAGTACTCTGGCATAGACTTTTCCGGGGAGGCTGAGGAGTGTGATCCCCCTGTAGTTGGAACACACCCCCTTCTTAAACAGAGGGACCACCACCCCAGTCTGCCAATCCAGAGGCACTGTCCCCAGCCGCCACACGATGTTATTATTATTATTATTATTATTATTATTATTATTATTATTATTATTATTATTATTATTATTATAAAACTGTAGTTTTTACTTACACCTGTTACATCATCACTACCTTTTGATCAGCTTGGCCTGTTCATTATTAAAATGTACTTAGTATGCTTTATATTAGAATGTGCATTTTAAATGATGGCAATCAACATCTGTAATAATGTTGTGCTTATCATGTTAAAAGAGTTATTGTCTCTGCTAATAAAATAATGTTTTATTTATTTTTATAGGTGGGGCCAGAGGTTTTGAATAATTCACAGGCAATAAAAGAGATGACAGAAATATCTGGCAATGAAGATCGATTTTTCGGTCTTTGTAATTACGCTGCTTTGGAAACCCTTCTCTCTTCTTTGGAAAAAAGCATCATTAGGATTGAAGGTAAACCGCAGTATTTGCATATATATGTGCAAATGTACTGTAAGCTTTCTGTAAGATAATATCACTTGTGTTTGTTAAAATTTCATGAGTATATGACAATATTCAGATACATTTGTCGGGATGTAATTCATTTTCCAGGATGGAGGTATTAAAGCAAGCTGTGACTGATTTTTTATTTTTTTTATATTTTATTTTATTTACAATTATATATAAAAACTCAGTCTGCCTGTGAACAAAACGGATACAGTATGTCAGGTGACTGATGCATGTGGTGTATGATGTACATCTCTTCCTTAGACTGCAGTGCTGATATATAGATAATATTGTGAAATCCTTTTGCTGCTTGTGTGCAGGGATAGAGATCGCTTTTGTGCTGGACGGCTCTGGTAGCATTGAACCGGAGGATTTTGAAAGTGCCAAAGACTTCATCAGTAACATGATGAAAAATGTTTGGCCAATATGTTTCAGTGTAAGTAAGGGATCAAACTTTATGGAAAAATTCAAATTCACAATGCTAAATTCACAATTCAAATGCTAGAATCTTTAAAAAAATATATTTTTATATATTTATAAAAAGTTTTATTTATTTTAATATTTATTGATCATGCTTAATATATTTCTGTGATTTTCATCCTTTTTCACCTAAGTATATTTTCCAAAATTTTATATTAAGTGATTATGTAATGTTTTTGTATTGTTGTTTCAGACCTTTCAGACTTTTTTTTTTCAAATTGCCCCAAAACATTCCCTTTTCCAGAAAATATTTACTTAGAAAGGTTTGAATGATGTTAAAGCAAGAAACTATTAAGTAATGGAACTCCTTAAAATGATCAATGATGGTGTCTGAAAGTTTCCCAGTAGTCTCCCACTGTCTCTAATACATTTAATACTCTATATTAAATCTTATACTGTGAATATGCTGTACATTTTAATAGGAAAATATATATTCTAGTGTACATGGACAGTAACTAAATTCTCTCCTCTTCAGTGTAAGTTTGCAGTGGTGCAATTTGGGGGTTACATAAGGACAGAACTCTCTCTGAAAGAGAATAATGACCATCTTGGTGCCTTGGATAAGGTGAAGAACATAAAACAGATTACTGCACTCACCAAGACTGCTTCAGCCCTCTACCATGTTCTGTAAGTTCACAATCATTTATTATCATGAGTTTGCACAAAGTGAATTAATTGTTAGTAATTTAATAATGTATATAGCATATTTTACTAGAAATATTTTGAATATTTACTAGAATATTTTACTGCTTACGTGTCATGTACTACCTGTAGCACAGAAGTTTTTGTTCCTGAAAGTGGCTCAAAAGAAAATGCAAAAAAAATGATTATTTTACTGTCTGATGGAGAAATGTTTGGAGATGCAAGAAACCTCACAGAAGTTTTGAACATGCCACAGATGGAAGGGGTTGTTCGCTATGCTATAGGGGTAAGTGTACACTTTTACAATATTTCACAACATTTTCACAGCATTCTGTAGTGTATGCTGCAATTGTAAGTTTCCATATAAATCACATATGTCAAACTCAGGTGTAATTATAATTGGCCCGCGAGATCATATCAAATGTGCATTACAGCTGCCTAGGCGCATGCTCCGCTAATACTACAAATCCCAGAATGCGTCATTCTCTGTTGACAGTCGTTCACAACCATGCTACAGACACATCGGGCAAGTTAATTCCACCCTCCACAAAAATGGCCAAATGAAAGATGGACAATAGGAGCTTTCAAGACAGGAGGGAGGTAGATTATCTGTTCACGTATATAAAGACCTGTTTGTCTTGTGTGCTAACGGAGCTAACGTGTCTGTAACGAAAGGGTATAACATAAGAAGACACTATGAAACGAAACATTATGAGAAGTATAAGGACCTGGACGTAAAGCAGAAGCTCCAGAAGGCGGAGTACCTGAAAAAAAGTCTGGTTTCCCGGAAGACTATGTTCATGAAAGCAAAATCAAAAAGTGAAGCTGCTGTAAAGGCTGTAAAGCTTTATTGTGGCAGCTGAGATTGCAAAATCTGCCCGGCCCTTTAATGAGGGAGAGTTTGTCAAAAAGTGTATGGTCAAAGTTTGAGACATCGTGTGCCCAGATAAAAGGCAAGAATTTTTAAATGTGAGCCTGAGCAGGACCACCGTGGCTGAGCAGGACCACCGTGGCTGAGCATTCCACCAATCAATTTTGTTGTTGGTTTTGAAAAAGATCCACTTCAAAAAGGAACTTAAAATGATCCAGTGAGAGGCATAATTTATTTTATATATTTAAATAAGAAATGAACACCACTGATGTGTCTTTTATTTCAAATTTAATTTCTTATGTGTTTGTAATATCAAGCTCTGGTTGTTCCAAATCCTGTGTTCAAGCAAAACTAAAGTTTGTTTTCACATGAAAAAGGTTGAACATTACAGATCAGTTGCAGTTAATTTTTCAATAAATGTTCAGTTTGGCCCGTGACTTTATCTCAGTTTTATATTTTGGCCCTCTGTGAATTTGAGTTTGACACCCCTGATGTAAATGTTAAATATAAAGGTAACATGAAATGTAAATGTTAAATATAAATTATAAATGTTAAATATAGATGCTAAAATCCTAAAACATGTACATTTTATATGTAAATATTAAATGTTGATGTTTTGTTCATATGCTAATTTCCTCTGCCACCTCAATGTGTATTAATACAGCTTTACACAATATTGTACCTCTTTTAACACAAACGTTTTGAGGGTATAATGGAAATTTGAGGGTGTATTTCAAGTCCCTGATGGTATTTTCTGGCCTCCCAAGCCGTGATCCTGCCAGGCCGCTTAAATTTTACTCCTCTTTGAGCCCAGTGGTCTGGCTTCCCACTTCCAGACTTTTTCATGGACGGACATTTACATTAGCTCCTGACCACCTGCTTCTTGCTGCTATGTCCCATCAATGATCTTCTATATTGTACCTAGAGGGGTTTTGTTTACTTTTACACGTGTTTTGGTTCATGTTTTGTCATCTCCCCTGCATTGCCATGGGTTATCTCCCTCATGTTTTTGGATCCTGTGATCAGTTTTCTTCACATTTTGGATTTGTCCGCCTGTATCTCTACATAAAATTACTTTTTACCACACATGCACATGTTTCTGTGTGCTGTCTGTAACGATTTATGGTAAATTATGCCAAAGAACACGTTTATTAATTTTTACAATGTCATGTGCTAAAAGAGGTATAGTCTTTGTTAATACACTAATGTTCTGTTCTCAGTTGGGGCCAGAGGTTCTGAATGAACCACAAGCCTTAAAAGAGATGATCGAGATAGCTGGTAGCGAAGAGAAATTCTTCAAGGTTTCTAGTTATACTGCCTTGAAAGACATACTCTCTTCTTTGCAAAGAACTCTGCTCAGAACTGCAGGTAAGCCAAAATATCTGTACATTTTTTTGAGATATGGGAAATAAAAATGAAATAATAAATCTCTAAAGTCATGAAATTTATATTTGCAACCCGGCAAGACCTAAAGTTTCAGGAAATTTGGTTAATATGATCCCATCTGACTGTTTATTTTTAAGCAAATGTAGAATTCCATTGAATAAATAACATAATCTACTGTATTAAATCTGAATTCTCAACTCTGAAATGGAAAATATTTCATTTCAGATTTTTTTATATATTGAACTTGTTCCTAAACAACATATTTTTTATTTTAAAATGTGTTGTTAACATGTAACTATTAAGATGCAGTAGAACATACAATATATGTTTCTCGGCAACTACATAAACACATCTTATGCCTTATAACATATCTTGCGTCTTAAACTTAACTAGTCTGCTACAGTAGTTAATATTCAGTTTTTGTTTACAATGGAAAATTAAATATATTAAGCTAATAGCATGCAGCAAACTAATGTATTTCTTTATTGAACAGGAAGAAGAATAGCGCCAATCTGCGATTCCTAAGAGTTTTTAAAAGTCTGATGATCACAGAGCTGGAATTTTGGTTCTATCTAGCTTCTTCATTATGTTACTTACTTTTCCAAAGGGTGCATAGGAGAAACACTTCTGTGTCCAGATAGATGATGAGATTAAATAATATTACATATCTTTAAAATGATTGATCCTGAACAACAATAGTGAGCAATAGGACAAAATTATACTCAGTAATGTTTACTCAGTAAACATGTACATTATTTTTACTTTATCAATCACTGCATTAACCATGCAATTTGATTTATCACCAAATTACTCTATAAATCACATTTATTGTAAGGAAATTATTAAGGATCATATTATGATAAACTAAACTCCAAAATAACAAAACACTTTTCTCAAAAATAATTTGTGGAAATATAGCTTAAAATTGAATTGAAAAAGTTTAGCTCAGTCTCATTCACTAACATGGGAATGACTTTATATGACCTGCTTATATACTGTATATCAGAGGACAGGAATAGACCTTTGTGCAGGTGACTTCACTCATTTTTATGAATTATTATTAATCAGTTATTTTGTTATGGCTAAATAATAAGCTACCTGATTATACATTATTTGTATTTGACTAATGATGTAACACCACTTGAAATGATTTTACTGCATGACTCTTTTTATATTTGCATTCAAATAAACTGTAGTTTGATTCTGCTCTGGTTATATGGGTTTCATTTTATAGTGTGACTTAATAACAGCAAATTCAAATTGACCACATTTTTTGATGAAAGAATGCCATTAAACCCACAGGTTTTTATAGACATTAAAATATACATTGTTTTAAATACGAAGAGCCAATTTTACAAGCAGCGCCTAATAGACAAAGGTACTTTTACTTCACTTTACTATCATTAAATACATTTCACTTAACATGTAAAGATCCCATTGTCAATTAAATACAGAAGAACAAGAGCAGGATGATGCTTTATTAGAAATCTGGTGAACAATTCACAACACAATTCAAGAATCTGCGTCAAAACCGATAATAAATTTCAGCAGTCAAGTCCGGAGAGGAAAATAACAAATAACAAAGTTAGAACCAGAAATACAACAGTAGACATAAACTGCTTGGACTTGCACTAAAAACCAATTAAAGGTGAAGTGTCTGAAACCGAATTGTCCCAGTTTAGTGACACCTAGGAGCCCTCTGTTACCAATGTCATCATTGTATTTGGTGGGTGTTAGTTTCATGGTGAAATAGACAGATGGATCGAGCTCTGGGTTCTGGGTTTCTCCCAGAACCACTAAGAGATTTTTGCTCTAATGCCTGCAATGCATCCACTTCCACAATGAAAGGTTTTTAAGGATCAGCAGAAGTAAATGCTTCTTTGAGCCTCTGGAAGAGTCGTTCAGCTGACAGGGTCCACTGCAACCATTTACTTCCTTTTTTAAGCAAGGCTGTAGGTGGTGAAGCCATGATGCTGAACTCATGGATGAAACAATAAATGCTTTCTTAACATGCTGACAATAAGTGTTTTATGGGCTGGGTTAAATGCATGACCAAGCTGCAATCAGCGGGTCTTCTATCCAGGACTTTAGACTGTGTTACAGCAGCTTTAGGGCAAACTGAATCCTTTCTACCATGGTGCAGTTGATAAATTTCGCAGTGAACCCAGAGTCAATTAGCGCTGTAACAAAATCTGCGTTTCCCTGACTGCACAATCTGAACAAGAAGCACAAAATTTGGGTAAGAAAGAAATTGCTAAGACCATAGGGGTTCCTACAATCACTAGTGCAGGGGTTCCCAACCTTTTTTGTGCCAGGGACCGGCTTATTCATAAAAAAAATTCCAGGGACCAGTTGTCAATTTTAATGCCTCAATTTCAAGATGCATCATTTGGAACATATCACTGTGTAAAACAGTAACAACTTATCATTTAATTGCATATAATGAACATGGTGGCAACAAACTTGTAGGAATATACCAATCTTTTTAAACTTTCAGACTGGTTCACAAAATGCTTCCCCTTTCTCCCATACAATATAGGTCTACTTCAAAAAAAAACTTACGCAGCACTCACTCACTAGCAGGTGGCAGTAATGGCAAATTGTATGAAAATGCCAGTCCATTTCACCTGTCAAATCTCTCCAGAACCACTAAAGACAATCGCTTCAACAGCAACTTAGTGTTTTCACTCACCAACAGGTGACACAAAGGATAATTGTATGAAAATAAGAGCCAGTTTCAACTGTCAGACAGTTTTAGGATATAATAGCAAACACACAGTGATTTCAGCCAACAAGTTTTAAAAGTATAAAATTAGAGATTAAGCTTTAACCTTTAACAAAAAAATACCAGACTGATTTTGAGGATATCAAAACTTGCCGCTGAGCGTTCAACTCACGTTTTTTTCTAAAAACTCCTCCGTTTTGTCTTTGGGAGTTGGGTGTTTGGTGGTTAAGTGCCGCTGACGTTTTGACGGCTTCATTGCCGTTTTTCACCACAAATAACACACAACGGATTTGGCGCCACGGAATCGCTTGTTGTTGTAAATCCATACCTAATGTATGAGGTATCGTATTTACGATTGAAGCTTGACTTTTTTTCTCTCTCGCTATTTTCGAGTAGTTCCTTTTACCAGAACTGCCCGCAATGAAATTAGCCATTGAAGTTGGCTGACGCCCGCTCATCTCTCCACATACTTCGGTCACTTCAGGTGCTCTGTGCTTTTTTTGCAGTCCGTTCAGATACGGCACGTTGCTAAGCAATCACAAGGCACTCAAAGAAACACATTTTAATTTATTTATTGTTTATGTTTTGGATTAAATAACATGACATGTAATAGCACTTAAAAAAAGACAATTATTCTTATTATAAAAAAAAAATTCTTGGAATATTTCAAGGCCCGGTACTAACTTGTCCACGGACCGGCACCGGTCCGGGGACCGGGGTTGGGAATCACTGCACTAGTGGACTCCTTTGTTACCCCTATATCAAGCATAGCCATAACAAACTCAATGTACCTAATCATCTGAACAGATCATGAATTATGCATGACATGAAAGATGTGCCCTGGTAAATCGTAAAAAAAAAAAGGGGACCTCAATCAAAATGGTGCTGGCAGATTCACCAGTTAACATCCATAACTTTTCATTCATTCATTCATTTTCTACCACTTATCCGAACTTCTCGGGTCACGGGGAGCCTGTGCCTATCTCAGGCGTCATCAGTCATCAAGGCAGGATACACCCTGGACGGAGTGCCAACTCATCACAGGGCACACACCCTCTCATTCACTCACTACGGACAATTTTCCAGAGATGCCAATCAACCTAACATGCATGTCTTTGGACCGGGGAGGAAACCGGAGTACTCGGAGGAAACCCCTGAGGCACAGGGAGAACATGCAAACTCCACACACACAAGGCGGAGGCGGGAATCGAACCCCCAACCCTGGAGGTGTGAGGCGAACGTGCTAACCACTAAGCCACCGTGCCCCCTCCATGACTTTTTATAGGAGTTATTTGTTGAATTATATCATTTTCATAAATAAAAGGATATGTGTAAGTGCACTATATGTTTGACTTTTATTTTGTTTTCACATAGACTTTAACATAAAAAGTCAACTAGTGTGTCTTCAGTGTTTTGCATCATCATGTAGCGTCTTGTACCAGTCATTTTAGATTTCATGTCCCAGGCACCCTAAATTTCAACATCTACTCCTCAATTAACCGATGAGCAACCCAGTTTTACACCCACACCTGGCTCCAGAATGTCTGGAGTCTCCACAAAGACCAGATAACCCCATGCGGCTCATTGGGGCCTGCAAACAGAACTCTCTCTCACACACACACACACACACACACACACACACACACACACACACACACACACACACACACACACACACACACACACACAACACAATGAGACATTCCATTTACTAATAAAACCCAAGATAAGGTACTCTAAGGTTCTCATTCTTATAACCCTTTTTGTAATGTGTTTCTTCTTTTAAGGCTTGCCTGACTTAAAATTATTTGCTCCTTAATTTCCTGATAAGGGTGTATTTTATTCATGTGTCAGAAAACAACATTGTATTTTAAAATCCGTTATACTCTATCATCATATCTTACTGATCATGGCATGTTAATGTATACCTGTTCTAATGCCGTATGACCCTTTAAGGTCTCATGTCAGAATGTATACGAAGCTATCGTTTTCTTTTTACTTCCCTAATGAAAGTGCATCTTGTTTATGTTTCATTTTTGTTTCTTTGCCTTTATCTTTGCCTTGATTAATGATCTATGTATGTAATGTACTGCTGCCTTCATACTGTCATTACCCTTCATGTTTAGTATCCAAATGACCACAAAATTATTGGTTACTCATTTTTCAAGCACTGGTGTATTTTATTTGAGCACGAAAGGCGCCATACCATCTTAATACACCCTGGATCAAACTTTAAAGTCATCTAAAAGTTTGATAGCTAAACCACGCCCACAGACACCTGAAACAAAGGGAGTTTTTCCCTCCAAAATCCTGACCGAAGTATTGGTCATCTTCCCAAAGATGGGTGGAGTTCGCAACCTTTAAATTGTCACAAACTCCACTAATCCGTGGTCAGACTTCAGGAACAACTTCAAGACGACTCCATCTTCCTTCAAAGAAGTTCCAGCAAGCTTCACTTCCAAGAACGACAACTGCTCTGATCTTCAGGAGAACTTGGAAGAACGTCTGACCCCACCCTAACTGACTTTTCAGAGATTTCTCTGTTGCATCCGGACTCTTGTTCAGTAAGCCAATGCAAGTAACCGTTTCCTTTACCAACCAATTTAGATGCGTAATTTTAAGTAGGAATCTTTCATTGAATCTTAAGGTGAATTTAAGTTTCTGTGACGATTTCCCAGTTAGGGTGTGATTGATTTTTGAGTCTAAGTTTGCCATTCCTTTCCTTCCTTTCTCTAGTTTCTTCTTTCCAGTCTCTTCCTCCCTTTCCCCAATTTTAATTTCTTTTGCTTTATTTTATTTTCATTTTCGTTTTCCCTATTTCTTTTGTTTGTTTGTGTAGTTAGTTTTATGTTGTGTTTGTCTCATTCATTAAATGTCATAATTTTGAGCTACAGGTGATTTGTCTCTGAGTCTCGCTCACAAATTAAGGTACCTGCAATATCTGGTCTGAACTACATGCTCTATTAAGTTAATTTAATTTAAATTACGGTATACAGTAAAAGGAGAGCGAATCTTTCTTGGCCGGGAAGATACCGCCCTCATAGAATTAATAAAGGTTACACGGCCTGTTCGGCGGACGAACAGACCAAATAAGCGTAACGTTAATTCCAGTACCGTTAATTTCAACTTAGGTTAAAATATTTGGAAGTCCCTATAACACATTATAGTTGCTTATAAATATTTACCTTGCTTTGCGAGCCAAAATCGCTACAATCATATGCTTTTTTGTTTATGAGTTTGTGGTTTTCGTCAGTCTGTACAACATGAATGTCGTCTCGTCAATAAATGTGATCAAGGAACAAGTGGAACGCGTCAGCAATGTTTCTTCCTGCTACTTCACCACTCAGCGGTTATAAGTTGCCACTATAACATGGTTTCAGAATATGGCTGGGAGAGTCAATCATTAATCATTCAACACGCCCTATAAAACTATATACCCTACATAAACCCCATAAAATGCATTTATCATAAGAATTCCTCATTCATTTTCACATGAATGGTTGAGGTTAAAAATTGTAATGTAGCCAGAGAGAGATAGAGATTCTGGCTACACTTTTGAATCCCTATTACAACGTACACCCATATAAACATATAATGGTGTAGATAATATAACAGATTGTTATTTACAGCATTTAGCAGACACCCTTATCCAGAGTGACTTACACTGAGCAACTGAGGGTTAAGGGCCTTGCTCAGGGGCTCAGCAGTGGCAGCTTGGTGGACCTGGGGTTCGAACCCATGACCTTCCAATCAGTAGCCCAACACCTTAAACACTGAGTTACCACATCCCTGGCATGCAAGTTACTCACCTGCTTCAGCAACATGTTTGTACTCATGCCGTTTATTACAGGTATGTTATTTTTAGCTAAATCTGTGAGATTTATGTAAGCATCTTAATTATTGGAGTAAATATAAATTATAGAGATGCTTTAAACAGGTCCATCCATCCATCCATTTTCTACCGCTTATCCGGAACCGGGTCGCAGGGGCAGCAGTTTAAGCAGGGACACCCAGACTTCCCTCTCCCCAAACACTTCTTCCAGCTCTTCAGGGGGAATGCCGAGGCGTTCCCAGGCCAGCCGAGCGACATAGTCCCTCCAGCGTGTCCTAGGTCTTCCCCGGGGCCTCCTCCCAGTTGGACATGCCCAGAACATGTCCAGGAGGCATCCGGAACAGATGCACAAGCCACCTCAGCTGACTCCTCTCGATGTGGAGGAGCAGCGGCTCTACTCTGAGCTCCTCCCGAGTGACTGAGCTCCTCACCCTATCTCTATGGGAGCACCCAGCCACCCTACGGAGGAAACTCATTTCTCATTTCGGCCACCTGTACCTGTATCTGTATCCTGGGATCTTGTACTTTCGGTCATGACCCAAAGCTCATGACCATAGGTTAGGGTAGGAATGTAGATCGAGTGGTAAATAGAGAGCTTCGCCTTGCAGCTCAGCTCTCTCTTCACCACAACAGACCGGTATATCGACCGCATCACTGCAGAAGATACACTGATCCGCCCGTTGATCTCCCGCTCTGTCCTTCCCTCACTCATGAACAAGACCCCAAGATACTTAAACTCTTCCACTTGAGGCAGGAGCTCTCCACCAACCTGAAGGGGACAAGCCACCCTTTTCCGGCTGAGAACCAAGGTGCTGGTACTGATTCTCTCCGCTTCACTCTCAGCTGCAAACCATCCCAGTGCACGTTGAAGGTCCTGATTTGATGAAGCCAACAGGACAACATCATCTGCAAAAAAGAGAGATGAAATCCTGTGGTCCCCAAACCAGACTCCCTCCGGCCCCCGACTGCGCCTAGAAATCCTGTCTATATAAATAACGAACAGGACCGGTGACAAAGGGCAGCCCTGCCGGAGTCCAACATGCACCGGAAACAAGTCTGACTTACTGCCGGCAAAGCGAACCAAACTCCTGCTCCGGTTAGCAGAGGGCCCCTACTCCCAGAGCACCTCCCACAGGTCGCCACGAGGGACACAGACAAATGCCTTCTCCAGATAAACAAAGCACATGTGGACTGTTTGGGCAAACTCCCATAAGCCCTCCAGCAACCTGGCGAGGGTGTAGAGATGGTCCAGTGTTCCACGACCGGGACGAAATCCACATTGTTCCTCCTGAATCCGAGGTTCGACTATCGGCCGAATTCTCTTCTCCAGTACCCTGGCATAGACTTTTCCGGGGAGGCTGAGGAGTGTGATCCCCCTGTAGTTGGAACACATTTTCCGGTCCCCCTTCTTAAACAGAGGGACCACCACTCCCCTCTTATAGTCCAGAGGCACTGTCTCCAGCTTCCACGCAATGTTGCAGAGGTGTGTCAGCAAAAATAGCCCCACAACATCCAGAGACTTGAGGTACTCAGGGTGGATCTCATCCACCCCCTGTGCCTTGCCACCGAGGAGCTTCTCAACTATCTCAGTGACCTCAGCTTGGGGGATTGACGAGTCCACAAGCCCTCAGCCTCTGCTTCCTCAGTGGAAGATATGCTGATGGTGTTCAGGAGATCCTCGAAGTACTGTCCGAGGATGTCCCCAGTCGAAGTCAGCATATTCCCATTCCCACTGTAAACAGTATGCTTCCCCCTCCTGGGGCGCCGGTTGGTTTGCCAGAATTTCTTTGAGGCCGACCGATAGTCCTTCTCCATGGACTCACCAAACTCCTCCCAGACCTGCGTTTTTGCCTCTGCAACCACCCGGTCTGAAGCTTGCTTGGCCCACCGGGTACCTCTCAGCTGCCTCCTCAGTCCCCCGAGCCAATCAGGCTTGATAGGACTCCTTCTTCAGCTTGACGGCATTTCTTACTTCCGGGGTCTACCACTGGGTTCGGGATTGCCACCCCGACAGGCATCGGAGACCTTACGGCCTCAGCTCTGAGCAGCCACATCAACAATGGAAGTGGAGAACATGGTCAACTCGGACTCAAGGTCTCCATTGACCTCCCCAGGGATCTGGTTGAAGCTCTGCCAGAGGTGGGAGTTGAGGATCTCTCTGACCGGAGACTCTGCCAAACGTTCCCAGCAGACCTCACAGTACGTTTGGGTCTGCCAAGTCTGTCCAACTTCCTCCCTCGCCATCGGATCCAACTCAGTTGACAGCTCTGCCCCGCTCTTCAGATGAAACAACCACAAAGTCGATCATCGACCTCTGACCTAGGGTGTCCTGGTGCCATGTGTACTGATGGACACCCTTATGCTTGAACATGGTATTCGTTATGGACAAATTGTGACTAGCACAGAAGTCCAATAACAGAACACCACTTGGGTTCAGGTCAGGGGGCCGTTCCTCCCAATCACGCCCCTCCAGGTGTCACTGTCAAGATGGCGCCATTGTGGAGTTTGGCAAGCCCTCACCTGGTGACTGTGTTTTCTTTATTGAGCATATTTGCCTTATTTGTGTGCATGTCTGCACAAAAAGTTACCACAGTGCTTGCTTATGATCGCTCGTTTCTTTTTAACCTACGTTGGTCCGTAGGAACTGTCTCTGATTTTAATTACAGAGGATACAAGAACCATGATCCTCCGTTCCTGTCTATGCTGCCAACAGAAATACGTCATTTACCGGACTGTGAATGTCATCGGAGGAGGAAACGCTATAGAAGACGAGGAACACGCGGTGGTATGTTGGTACGAGTGAGGAAGTACCTCTACGCGTCTTCACTTGGAGGCCCGAGTTATGCACACTCTCGGAGTATGGTGCTTAGCTGTGATCGCAGCTCGATTTCGTATTCGTGGTCTCTCAAGCGTGGCGCTGTGTTTGTTTATCCAGAACTAGTATCAGTGCTCTCGATAAGGTGTACTGCTCCTAGACTACGGGCCTATAAAAGAGGAGTAAATCCCCGCAACCTTTGTTCATTGGATTATTCCCCGTCGTCGGAGATTCAACATAATTCAACAGCATCTTACCATCGATTCACTCATCAGGAAACTGTAGTAAGGATGGCATTGCTAGACGTAAGATCAATTTCGAACAAGACATTTGCTATTAATGAACAAATTTTATTTCAGGAGTTGGACCTTCTTTTTATGACTGAGACGTGGCTAAATGCCGGTGAACTTGGCCCACTCTCTGAAGCTTGTCCTAAAGATTATAACTTTTTTAGCAGGTCAAGGTCAGTTGGTAGTCAGAGTAGGTCAATAGCTACTATTTATAGAAATAATTTAACATGCCGTCTACTTGCTTCGGAATTGTTTTCTATTGTTTTTTTGAAGTCCAGATATTTAAATTGGACGGCCACAACCCACTGTTATGTATACTTATTTATAGACCCCCCAAGTAAAATAAGGATTTTATATATGAGTTTTCGTGGTTTTTATCTTCTGTTGTGCCAAATGCAGATAGGATTTTGATATTGGGCAATTTTAACATACATGTCTGTTGTCCTTCAAAGCCTATGGTAAAAGAATTTTTCCAAGTTATGGATACTTTTAACCTTATACAATCTATTGTTGGTCCCACTCATAACCAAGGGCACACACTTGACTTAGTTTTATCCTATGGTCTTTTAGTAAGTGATGTTGGCATCAAAGAATTTTTCCTGTCTGATCATCTCTATTATTTTTAACATAGCTGTTCCTAATTTGGTACCACATGTGGTCTCGGTGGGCCGGTATGCCCGTTCTTTTAATTCATCTACATCTAAAAAGTTCTTAGATGCTTATTCTATTTCCTCTAAAACTCATCAAATTGAATCTAGCTGTCCTGGTGCAAATCCCAATGAGTTAGTTAATAAGTTTAATGGGCTATGTTCAAATATACTTGATGCTGTTGCACCTTTTATATTGAAAAACCTAGAAGTTGTGTACATCCTTGGTTTAATGATGAAACTAGAGCGATTAGACAGAAATGGAGGAAAGCAGAAAGAAAGTGGAAGAGGGATAGATTACAAGTATCATATGATTGCGTTAAAGAGTGTATGATTCACTATAAAAAAAAATGTTACAATTGCAAAGGCAAATTACTTTTCTGATCTCATTGCTAAGAACGGTTATAGCCCAAAAATATTATTTAATACCATCAATAGCGTTCTAAATCTGATGTCTAATTTATATCCAGATCCATCTTGTGAAAGCTTTCTTACGTTTTTTACTGAAAAAAACAATGGTATAAGATCATGTATTGTTCCCTCCTCTCTGGACTTCACTCAGTCCATATATATTGTTCCCTCCTCTCTGGACTTCCCTCAGTCCACATCAAATATCATATATCTATCTGAATTTACTCCAGGGTCTCACAGTTTTTTGGTGCAGGTCATCCATACATTGAAGCTCACCTTTTGTTCGTCGGATGTTGTCCCTCCTCGTCTTTTATTAGAGACACTCAACTCTAATAGTCCTAGTTTACTGTCAATAATTAATAGCAGTTTAATCAGTGGGATAGTCCCATCCTATTTTAAACATGCCACCATACAGCCACTACTTAAAAAAACAAATCTTGATTCAACAGATCTAAATAATTACCGTATCATTTATAAATTACTGTTTTTATCAAAGGTTTTGGAGAAGGATGTGTTTAATCAGCTTTCTTCCTTTCTACAGGAAAATGATGTTTTCGATAAATATCAGTCTGGCTTTAGACCTCAACACAGTACGGAATCTGCATTGCTGAAAGTTCTAATTGACTTATTGTTGATTGTTGATTCTGGAAATTGTGCTGTTTTAATCCTGCTGGACCTTAGTACGGCATTTGACACACTCGATCCTGGCGTTCTTTTAAACCGCTTATTGCAAATTGGGATTCAAGGATGTGTTTTAGATTGGTTTGTATCCTATTTAAAAGATCAAACCCTCTCTGTAGAGACTGGTAAATATTCATCATCTTGTGCACCAGTTTTGTATGGGGTCCTGTAGGGCTCAATTTTGGGTCCTGCTCTATTTTCTTTATACATGCTTCCTTTGTATGCAATATTTAAGAGGCACAATGTTTCATACCACTGTTACGCAGATGATACTCAGTGTTATGTTACCATGCACCCAAAGGATGTCTCCAGTTTACAGTGTCTCTCTGATTGTCTGAGAGAGGTCGTCTAAGACTGAGGTCTTAATCTTTGGCTCTCCTGCTTCTACGGAGGTAGTGGCTAGTAAACTGGGACCTCTATCTAATAATCATCATTCACTTGCCAGAAACTTAGGCATTACTTTTGATTCTGCCTTAACTTTTGATAAAAAGCTCAATGCTGTGGTTAGAAGTTGTTTTTATCAGCTAAAGAACATTGCAAAGATGAAGTCATTCTTATCATCAAAAGATATGGAGACTGTAATACATGCTTTTATTTCATCCAGATTAGATTATTGTAATGTACTGTACTTGGGCGTTTCACAGTCTCTATTGTCTCGTCTTCAACTTGTCCAAAATGCTGCTGCTCGATTGTTAACTGGAACAAGGAAGAGGGAACATATTTCACCAGTGATGATCTCCCTTCACTGGCTTCCAGTTAAATTCCGTGTTCATTTTAAGACACTGATGTTTTCTATAAGGGTCTCCATGGATTGGCTCCATCCTATATCTCTGATCTCCTTCTGTTACAATGTAATTTCTCTAGGGAACTTCGGGCAACTGGTAGTCTTCAGTTGACTGTTAATAGGACTCGATTGAAATCAAAAAGTGATCGCGCCTTTTCAGTGGCTGCTCCACAGTTATTTAACAAGTTACCACCCTATACTGTATAAGAACAGCACCAACATACGCAGATTTCAAGTCTCTTCTTAAAACGTATCTTTTTACTGTTGCGTATGATCATAGGTAAGCTCACTGGTATAACCTTTGTCTATTATCTGTTGTTGTGTCCTATGTTGACGTTTGCATTTTGTATTTTGTTTTGTATTTTATTATATGCTTAAATTCTGTACAGCACTTTGGCCAACAGCTGTTGTTTTTAAATGTGCTCTATAAGTAAAGTTGACTTGACTTGACTTGACAGTCGCTACCCACGTGAGCATTGAAGTCCCACAGTAGAACGACAGAGTCCCCGGTTGGAGCACTTTCCAGCACCCCTCACAGAGACGCCAAGAAGGTCGGGTACTCTACACTGCCACTCATACTCTGCCATTTGGCCCGTAAGCGCAAATAACAGTGAGAGACCTATCCCCGACCAGAAAGCGCAGGGAAACGACCCTCTCGTTCACCGGGGTGAACTCCAAAACATGGCTGCTGAGCTGGGGGCTATGAGCAAGCTCACACCAGCCCACCGCCTCTCACTGCGGGCAACTCCAGAGTAGTATAGAGTCCAGCCTCTCTCTCTCTCTCTCTCTCTCTCTCTCTCTCTCTCTCTCTCTCTCTCTCTCTCTCTCTCTCTCTCTCTCGAGGAGTTGCGTTCCAGAGCCCAAGCTGTGCTTGTTGGTATCTCAATCTCCCGCACCAGCTCAGGCTCCTCCCCCCAAGCAGGGTGACATTCCATGTCCCTAGAACCAGATTCCGTGTCCACATAGCACCAGCCCCTTACGGTTCATCCTGCAGGTGGTGGGCCCCCAGGGGCAGAAAGCCCCAGACAACATAGCTCCTAGGATCATTCAGGCACACAAACCCCTCCACCACGATAAGGTGTCGGTTCAAGGAGAGGTTTAAACAGGCGCTAAAAAAGTTATTCCTGTTAGTGTGCTGTACAATAAGGCTTGCATCCTTGTATATTTTATGAATATATTATGTGAATCACAGGGATATGCACAGTAGTGGAATTCAACATACTGTACACATGGGTCCATTTAACTGGAAGAGTAAAATCTGTTCTGAAAAATAGTGTCTGCACTATGTCATATAAGAAATTCTGCCATCAAGAGCTCAGTGGGTCTCGCTTGTTGCCATTACACCACTAGTTTTACAGATACTGAAACAAAATGGCAGCAACAATGACAAAAACAACAACAATTATCAAGGCACTCATCAAGGTAAAAATATTTTAGTATATATATTTGTTCAGTCCTTGTATTTTTGCATTTATTTATTTATTCAATTTTTAAACTTAAATAGAAAAAAACAAAATGCTATAATCAATGAGTTTAAGAATTATGTTCATTTTCCAAAATATTTGGGAATGTAAATAAAAAAGCACAATTCTAAAAAAATTTAAGCATAGGCTTATAGGCTATGTTTTTGCACCCTGGAAGTGATACAGTATAAGCCATATTCTGACATCCTTGAAGATACTGTATGTGATAGATAGATAGATAGATAGATAGATAGATAGATAGATAGATAGATAGATAGATAGATAGATAGATAGATAGATAGATAGATAGATAGATAGATAGATAGATAGATATCAGTCCTTATGGTGCATAAAATGTTAAAAAAAAACATTTATTATTATTTTTTTATACACATAAAAGTATACACATACATGTAAAAGTGTATAAACATTAACATAAGTGATCCAATAATATATTATTAATATCTCGTGCAGGGACAAAAAAAACATCTAAAACATGCCCAAGCAATGATCAAAGCTCCCAGCTTTCTGAGAACAAAGAGTGCCTGGAAGACGTCGCTGTCACCTGGAAAGATAAACCTTTCACAGGCAAAATGCCCATTCAAGGGGTAGTGGTTTGTGGAGGGCCTTCTCCACAAACCCCCCATGCAGCTGTTATTAGCCATCCGACATTACCGTCAAAAGCAGATAAATTCCAATGTAATAAGACCAAATGCACTAATAAGGCAGTTGCTCATTCAATCAGAGCCCTGAACACTGTCTCAATGCTGATTGCATACAGTACAATGTTTGAGCAACAATGTTTCCTTTCACACATGCCTCATTCAATTGGGGCTGATGGCCTCAGCCTTTATAGTCATTCCCCTAGACAGGCTATTTTTGAGGTGCCACAGCAGATCTGTTTGCGATACAGGGCAATGTGCAGTGCCCTCTCTTTGACTCCATAAAAGATCAGAATGCAGCTCTAGGGATAGATGTGCTGGTGCACGTATGGTCACGCACTCTCCTTTATGGGTTTCCACCGATAGCATTAATATCACCAGTTCTTGTCAAAGTGAGGATGGAGGAATTGAGACTGATTCTAATCATACTGACTCATACTGATCATACAGACTAATACTGATCATACAAATCCTACAAGAAGAGCCATGGGCGTGGGGGGTGCTGTTGAGCAGCCAATGGAGTAAGACGTGTGATTTGAGACTCCTGCAGAGTTTATGGTAATTGTTATTTTATATCGCAATTTGGATTACCTTTTTGATATATTCACCCGTGGGATATTGTGTTAAAGCCTTTTTTCACCACTTGAACATAATATCATGGCTGGTAAAGCAGCTAAAACCTGTGCCACCACGACCCAACAACTGAGGCCTGCTACACAGGTAGCGACCCCGGACCCTGGGGCTCTGTCTTCAAACCGCAGCTCCACCTCTCCCAGGGAAGTCACCCAGGTAATTGATGCGGAGTCCCTGAAGCGAGAACTGCTAATCTCTTTAAAGCAAGATATTGCTGAGATTTATAAAACCGAACCTCGTGCAGCACTGGGTGATGATTTGTCCACAATTAGAGCTGACCTACAGTCAGTAAAAACACAGCTGGTGAACGATAAGGCCGCTTCAGACACAGAGTTGGCCGCGCTCAGAGGTACAGTGGGAGAAATGGGAGATTCTCTCTCTGTCTGTACTGATGATGTAGCTGAGCTTAAAAACAAACTCGCACATTTAACCGCAGAGTTTGTTTCGTTACAAAATAAGTGTGAGGACCTCGAATCTCGGTCGTGACGGAATAACATTAGGATAGTCGGGATTCCTGAGGATGTCATTAACAATACAGTTGTTTCTACACTGCTTGAGGAAACTTTTAAACTGGATGAAACACTGCTGATAGACCGTGCACATAGAACCTCTCAGCCGCACTGTTATTGCCAGGTTTCACTATTATAGCGACTGTGAGAATGTTCTACGGCATGCCAGAGAGAGACGACAAGATGCTGTGGGTGAAATAAAGATGTCCGTTTTCCCCGACCACACGGCCAAGGTGACCCGGGATCGAGTCGCCTTTAATGAGGTCAGGAGACAACTGCGCCGACTGGAAAAAGTTCGTTATGGTCTTTTCTTTCCGGCTCGTTTGTGGATTACATATAAAGGTGTGGAAAAAGACTTTGTCTCTGCAGAAGAGGCAAGAAGTATATAAAAACGATGAACACTGGGTAGAGTATCAGTTTGCAGTAATACGGTAATATCGGTGTGTGTTTACTTCCTGTTTATATAATGGGGTTTACATTAATAATATTGCCTACTATTCAGTATTAAGACTCTGTGGGAGTTATCTATCCCTCTACTGCAGCTCTCTACCCGGCTATTCTCAGAGTTGATGTCACAATTCCGTGGCATTAGTTTTTTCTCTTGTTCTTGTATAGTTGTGTTTTTTTTCTCTTTTCCCCCCTTTTTTTCTTTTTCTTCTTTTCTTCTATTTCTTTTCTTTTTTCGGGGTGTGTATATGTTCATGGGTGTGTGTGTGTGTGTGTGTGGGGGGGGGGGGTTGGTCCTGGCCATTTGGTACTATTCATGTGCACTGAAATGAGTACTGTTAAGTTGAATCCCGGTAATCCTGGTGTAGGCCCATCTGTTCGTTTCATTAGCTGAAATATACGTGGCATGAGTAGCCCATCTAAACGTGGTAAAAATTTTGAAACGGCCTAATTTCGACATAGTGTTTTTGCAAGAAACTCATCTCAAATCTAAAGATCAGTATAGGCTGCACGCTTCTTGGATAGGGCATGTCTTTCATTCTAACTTTAACTCTAAATCAAGAGGAGTTGCTATTTTGATCAATAAAAATATTCAGTTTCTACCTACTGATGTTATTGCTGATAAAAATGGCAGATATCTTATGATTGTAGGCATGTTAATGCCATGGGCGTAAATTTCATTTAACAGTGGGGGGTGACAATAACAGTGACAATAAATATAAAATTTCTCATGAGCAACTTTTGAAGGGGGGACACAAATAATAGTCTAATTGTACTTATAAAGATTATTATTGTAGCACGGAGACACGTCATTGTGGGTATTTTCAAAGTTTTTATTCAAAGAAAGTAAAACTATCATAAAAATAATCACAACAATAAAAACAAGGAATTAAAAAAGGTTTAAAATTTGATTTAAAATTAATTAAGACACTTAATAACCAGGGAATGTAATCCAATCAGCACAACTGCTTTGCAACTTAAGCATCTGGACATGCCCTTCAAAATCAATCTCGCTGGATTTAGATATCTAAATCGCTGGATTTAGATATCTTATTAATGTGACACGTACATTTTCAGGTCTTTTTTCTGCAAACTTTACTCCACTCGTAACTAAAATGAAGTCTGACCTTCAGAGATGGAATAGTCTGCATTTGTCTCTGATTGGGAAGGTTAATGCTATAAAAATTAATGTTCTGCCAAAATTTCTTTTTTTATTTCTAACAATCCCATTGTTCTTACCTAAACATTTCTTTGACTCATTTGATAAAATGACTAATGCTTTCAATTGGTCTGGGGGATGTCCCAGGGTGCGTAAGTCATTACTTCAGAGATGTAAGTCTAGCGGTGGTTTGGCACTACCAAATTTTCAGTTTTATTACTGTGCAGCACACATCCATAAGATACGGTGCTGGGTTGAGTCACCTCATTTAGCATGGTGTAAGTTAGAAGCCCAGTCATGTTCTTCTTCATCCTCTATACCTGCTCTTATATACTCTTCTCTTCCAATTAAAATTTCTTTGTATGTTAAAAATTCTGTTGTGTTTAATACTCTAAAAATCTGGTATCAATTTAGGAAACGTTTCAAGTTTGTAACTGCTTCTCCTTTAGGTCCATTATGTAGCAATTATCTTTTTCCCCCTTCGTGTCTGGATTCTTTTTTCTCAGTGTGGTATAGCAAAGGTATACACTGTCTTCTTGACTTATACTCAGAGGGATTTTTTCACAGTTTTGCTAATTTGTCGTCATTGTATGGGCTACCTGCCAGCCACCTCTTTAGATATTTTCAAGTTAGGCATTTTGTTCAAAAATGTTTTCCTGGCTTTCCCTCAGCGCCAACTCTCCAACACTGGGAAGGTTTGCTTATGTATAAATCACAAGGAAAAGGTGCTGTTTCTGAGATTTATAAACATATTCTGGATTTCTGTGACCAAACTACCTCCAAAACAAAGGCTGCTTGGGAAGGAGAACTGGGACTTCAGCTTGGGGACGAGTGGTGGGATAGTGTTGTGAATGGCTTCGGTAATGTCTCATGTGCTCGTCTCGCACTTATCCAGTTTAAGGTAATTTATAGGGTGCATTTTTTTTTGCAGGACAAATGTGACAGATGTTCTAACGCACAATGCCACCTGAGTCACATGTTTTTCTTCTGTCCACAACTATATAATTATTGGTCAGGTTATTTCAGTACGATGTCCACTATTCTGGGAGTACATTTGCAACCCTGCCCATTGATTGCTATATTTGGACTTCCAGATGAAGCATCCCTCGCCCCCTTTTTGCAGGTTTTTCGCCTACATGACCTACCCAACAAAAAGTGGTACAGCTCCCACATACTTTGACACACAGGGGGGAGCCTGGTCTCATTGGAAAGAAGAGATTCTCTAGTTTCAAGTCAAGTCAAGAGTCAAGTCAAGAAGCATTTTATTGTCATTTCAACCATATATAGCTGTTGCAGTACACAGTGAAATGAGACAACGTTTCTCCAGGATCAAGGTGCTACATAAAACAAAGACAGGGCTAAGGACATGTAAGTAGTCTTAGCCACATAAAGTGCAACTGTGCAACCTGGTGCAAACAGTGCAGGACAAGACAAGCAAGACAGTGCAGGACAAAAGACAGTGCAGGACAAAAAACAGTGCAGACATTAAGTTACAAGACAATACAAAAAGTACAAAAAATGCAATACACAAAAGACAATAAACAGTAACAGAAACAGCGCCGACCGACCGGTGTAAATACTGAATGTTCAAACAGTATTTTGTGCAGTAAAAGAATGAACAGCAGCAGGTTCTTAGCAGCAGGTCCTTTGGATTATATATGGAGTTGTGCAAAAAACAGCAGATGACTGAGATATTGTCCAATATGTGCAAAAACAGCAGAAAAGTGTGCAAAACAGTGTGTGTGTTTTGTGAGGGTCTGTGCAGTCCATACAGATGATGTGTGTGTATGTTGTGCTCAGTATAGTACAGTTCGGTTATTGAGAAGTCTGATGGCTTGTGGGAAGAAACTGTTACGCAGTCTGGTCGTGAGGGCCCGAATGCTTCGGTACCTTTTTCCAGACGGCAGGAGGGTGAAGAGTGTGTGTGAGGGGTGTGTGGGGTCATCCACAATGCTGTTGCCTTTGCGGACGCAGCGTGTGGTGTAAGTGTCCATGATAGAGGGAAGAGAGACCCCAATAATCTTCTCCGCTGTCCTCACTATCTGCTGCAGGGTTTTGCGATCCGAGATCGTACAGTTCCCAAACCAGACAGTGATGCAGCTGCTCAGGATGCTCTCAATGGTCCCTCTGTAGAACATGGTCAGGGTTGGGGGAGGGAGATGTGCCTTTCTCAGCCTTCGGAGGAAGTAGAGACGCTGCTGGGCTTTCTTGGTGATGGCGCTGGTGTTGAGTGACCAGGTGAGGTTCTCCGCTAGATGAACACCCAGAAATTTGGTGCTCTTGACGATCTCTACAGATGATCCGTCGATGTTCAGCGGAGAGTGGTCGCTCTGTGCTCTCCTGAAGTCCACAACCATCTCTTTAGTTTTGTCCACATTCAGAGAAAGGTTGTTGGCTCTACACCAGGCAGTTAGTTGTTGCACCTCCTCCCTGTATGCTGACTCGTCGTTCTTGTTGATGAGACCCACCACGGTCGTGTCATCGGCGAACTTAATAATATGATTCGATCTGTGCATTGCTGCACAGTCGTGAGTCAGCAGAGTGAACAGCAGTGGACTGAGCACGCAGCCTTGAGGAGCTCCAGTGTTCAGTGTGGTGGTGCTGGAGATGCTGTTCCCGATCCGGACTGACTGAGGTCTCCCAGTCAGGAAGTCCAGGATCCAGTTGCAGAGGGAGGTGTTTAGTCCCAGCAGGCTCAGCTTCCCAATCAGGTGCTGACGGATGATTGTATTGAATGCTGAACTAAAGTCTATGAACAGCATTCGTACATAAGTGTCCTTATTGTCCAGATGGGTGAGGGCTAAGTGGAGGGCTGTGGTAATGGCATCGTCTGTGGAGCGGTTTGGACGATACGCGAACTGTAGGGGGTCAAGTGAGGGTGGTAGCTGGGTCTTGATGTGCCTCATGACGAGCTTCTCGAAGCACTTCATAACTATGGGTGTGAGTGCAACGGGACGATAGTCATTGAGGCAAGACACTGTAGACTTCTTTGGGACAGGAACGATGGTGGTAGTTTTGAGGCACGTAGGAACAACGGCGCTGCTCAGGGAAATGTTGAAGATGTCCGTAAAGACATCCGCTAGCTGTTCCGCACATTCTCTGAGCACCCTGCCAGGAATGTTGTCTGGTCCAGCAGCCTTCCGTGGGTTAACTCTGCATAGAAATCTCCTCACGTCGGCCGTGGATAGACAGAGTACCTGGTCGTCGGGACGAGGGATGGTCTTCCTTGGCGTAACGTTCTTCTGTACCTCGAACCGAGCGTAGAACTCGTTCAACGCGTCTGGGAGGGAGGCGTCGCTATCACAAGCAGGTGAAGCTGTCTTGTAGTTTGTGATCGCCTGTATGCCCTGCCACATGCGCCGGGTGTCTCCGCTGTCCTGGAAGTGGCTGTGGATTGTCTGAGCATGTGCACGCTTTGCCTCTCTGATGGCTCGGGACAGTTTGGCCCTTGCTGTTCTTAGGGCCACCCTGTCCCCTGTTCTGAAGGCTAGGTCCCTAGACCTCAGCAGAGCACGCACATTAGCATTCATCCACGGCTTCTGGTTGGGGCGTGTAGTGATGGTCTTGGAAACGGTCACGTCATCAATGCACTTGCCGATGTAACTGGTCACTGCTGACGTGTACTCCTCCAAGTTGACGGAGTCGCCGTTGGTTGCAGCCTCCCTGAAGATATTCCAGTCAGTGCACTCAAAGCAGTCCTGAAGAGCAGAAGTGGCTCCTGCTGGCCAGGTTTTCACCTGCTTCAGAACCGGTTTTGAGCGTCTGACGAGTGGTCTGTATGCAGGAATTAGCATAACAGTGATGTGGTCTGAGTAGCCGAGGTGGGGGCGGGGCTCCGCACGGTACGCGCCGGGAATGTTTGTGTAAACAAGATCCAGCGTGTTTTCACCTCTCGTAGCAAAGTCCACAGATTGATTCTAGGCCTTACTGGCACAAAGTTACAGAGGCTGGAATGGAAGGTTTTCATTTCTGCCTGGGTTGTTTACCTGATAAACTTAGTTTTCTGGAACATGTTAGGGACCAAATAACAACTGAGGGTAATCGCCACATGTCTTGGCTTTCACCAAAAAAAAATTTCAAGTCAAAAGGCCCAAAAATGGCTTCAATAAAAATATTTTTCTACGAACATGGTCGTCTGGTCCAGCGTTTTTGTGTACTTGTTTACTGTATAACTTTGAATTAAAAGACTGCATGCTCAGTTTAAAAGGCCTAAAACAAGCAGAGACTCTCTGTCTACTACTCTGGTGTGAAAACAGGCCTGTAACTTGACACCCTGAGCTGTGAGAGTGACAAAAGGTCAAGGATTACGCAAGAATTCTTCTGCGCAGCTTTTTCACGCAGATCCAGGCAGCAGAGAGGGGGGTTGCCGCATATCGTTGGAATCGTCTGCTTATTGGCTAAAGAGCTGTAGAGGTCCCGGCCTATTTCATTGCTATTGGAAGGAGTAATTGTCAGTCAAAGGCGGGTTCCCAAAAATGATGTCATGACATCATTGGCTTCCCAGCCGTCTATCTCTGCAATACAAGCACCGATTGGCTCAAGTGAGGGCTTGTTTGATTCGTTAGGCCCTGTGCTATAAATATGATGTAAATTTAGTCCAGTTTTCAGAACACAAACGGAATATTTGTGGCGCGACCAAAGCGTTCTGGATTAAAAGTCTTACAGTTTTCAATTCCTTGGACCTGTGTGGATATTTGTGGATTATTTGTTTTGGAATATATTACCCCAGTGAAGAAAGGGACGCGTCTAAAGGTAGCGCCACCTAGGTCAGTTTTGTCCAAAAAATTTTTCTAATAGTATGAAGGCTGTGAATCATATTATGCTTTGTGTGTGGGCTTAAAAAAATATTGAGAGTATAAACTTTACTAGGTAAATAGGTTTTTTTCGTGTTTTTAGAGGATTTGATGCTTTAAAGATGAAATGAAGCTTGTTTCTGGGTCATCCCCTGGTGGTCATTTTGACTTTAAGAGGTTTTTACAGTAGTTTTACTAAACAAACCAACAAACAAACAAACAAACAAACAAATAAATAAATTCCGTAAAATTCTGTAAGGATGCAGTTTTAAAATTCATTGTTATTTTTTTCAAGTGTTCCATTTTTAGCAAAAATTTTCATTTGCTTTTTCTTTTGCTGATCTTGTTTATATGAGATCAGTGCCAGTTTTAGCCTTCATTCACAACATCTCAACATGGCCAAAATAAACTCCATTTCTCATCAGCCACATTCATTTCCATGTTAAAGGTCAAGGAAAATCTAATCACACACACATAAATAATCTGGCCTTACATTTAACGATGAAATCTCAATCCATAAACTCTCTCCTGATGAGAGTCTGGCCTGGTTTATTGCCAGTGGTTTGCTTTCCATTGATGTTTTATTCTTAGGTTGGGCTGGAGATTCTGCATAATCCTTAGGCAGTACAAGAGCTTACAGAGATAGCTGGTAGTGAAGGCAGATTTTTCCAGATTTCTAATTATTTCTAATTACTTGAAAAAAAAAACATTTTCACATTTATGGAAAGAAGCATACTTGGAGTTGAAGGTAAACCACAGAATTTGTACAAATCTATTGTAAGACTGCTGCTGTATAATTAGGGACCGGTAATAGGTGCATAGGTATTCTTTATTGATTTGTAGGTCTTCTTCTCCTTCATCATCTTCTTCTTATTATTCTTTTATTTCCTATTGCAGTGTATGGCAGCCCATTGAATTTTTTTTCTTGAAATTTTTTCTACCTTCCCAGAAGTTTTATCTGTGCATCTCTCAAGCCCTTCAGTGACACCAATAGGGTAAATTAGACATTACAATAATAAAGTTGCAACACAATGTAATGAAATACAAATATAATTTTCTCTGATTCTTTGGATCAAACCCAGTTCAGTGGACTCCATGATGTTAATATCCAACCCAGTCTCACTGCAGTTTGTGACATAGGTCACAAAATGTATTCTATTTGATTCATGTTCGTGGACACAAATTTCCCTTTTTTTTCATGTCACTCAGCATGACTTTTGATCTAATGTATTTCAATAGGAAGCATCTTTCGTGTCTGCAGCACGTTTTTCTTTCTGCCACTCGGAAGCATTGGTTTTGCTCATTTGTTATTCATTTTTAAACTTTAAGCACTACATTACTCAACATTTAACCAGGAGATTTTATCATTTTTTTTATCGCTTTACAGTATATTCTGTAGGGTAATAACCATTGTGCTACGGTTTCCTTTCTGAGAAAAGCCGTTTATCCATGTATTTGGTGTGTCAAATCGGACAGGATTTTCAGGATTAAACTAAATACTACAATACCCATTAGCCTTATCTACTTTTACTATGTTGAAGACATCGGCTAAAACTACCTGATGACCCACCGCCGATTCTCTTTTAATGATCTCCTCATTTTTCTTTCAACACAAACACGAAAGTGTGCTTGATCATTCAACAATACGATGTCATGACCATCCGTTTTATTTGATTCTACTGATTTCTGCAGGCAGCGAATTCTCCTTCATTGCCCTCAAATCACTTCCCAGGTAATGTTACTTGAATGTAATGATCAAATTTGAACACTTAGAATTCGTAAAACCCTGAAAGCCTACAGAAATCACCCAATCGCAAAGCAGACTTGCTCGGTCTCCATAGCAACGGATGCTGAGGCTCACGCGTAATGCGGGCATCCACATTTGCGATTGGGTGATTTCTGAAAGCCGTGAATTCTACTGTAAGTGTTCAAATTTGATCATTAATATTATTATTAAGGAATAAAAGAAAACAAACCACCCAGAACCCACTCACCCACCCCAGGTCCTGGCCATTTTTAAACATTGAATACAAGTAATTTTAATTTTACAAAAGAAAAGAAAACCTAATCCGGAAAAACCTGAATGCCTATGAAATATGAGATAAATGGTTGCCATTTATGAAAAAACCTGGAGGTATTACCTCTTACTGTATATATAATTTTTTTGAGCCTAATAAAAAATGCTGTATCCTTTAGCCATTGTGAGTGAGATGGTGGGACCGAGGACTTCCACTGAAGAAGAAGGTGATGTCTGTTGCAAATGTACTCCCAGAATAGTGGACATCGTACTGAAATAACCCAACCAATAATTATATAGTTGTAGACAGAAAAAAAACATGTGACTCTGGTGGCATTGTGCATTAGAGCATCTGTCACATTTGTCCTCGACATCTGGGTAAATTTGAGACAATCTATATTTAGAAAAATGCACCCTATAAAAGACCTTAAACTGTATAATTGCGATACGAGCACGTGAGACATTACCAAAGCCATTTACAACACTATCCCACCACCTGTCCCCAAGCTGAAGTCACAACATTTGTTTGACTGCATATTTATAATCACACCCTCCAGTGTCACCCATATAAGGACGGGTTCCCCTTTGAGTCTGGTTCCTCTCAAGGTTTCTTCCTTTACAATTTAAGGGAGTTTTTTCTTGCCACTGCTGCCTGAGTCACCTCAGACTTGCTCATTGGGGATAAATACATACACATTGTGAACTATATATATCTAATTAGGGCCCGAGCACCGATGGTGCGAAGCACTATTGTTTTTGCTCGGGTTTAATATTTATTTATTTTTTGATTGATTGATTGGTTTTTTTTGTGTGTTTTTTTTTTTGCACACATTGGCCAATTGGGGTCCCTTAACATGCTCAAAAACCCTTGAGATTTGGCACTCACGTCAGAGTCGGGCGACGCTCATCTTGTGCAATGGCTGGAGTATGGGCGTGGCAGCAACCCCTGGCAGCGCCCCTCTGTTGCGCCCCCGTAATGCAAAAACAAACATTTGTGCACAGATTGGGCAATTATGTACACACATGTACGAGAGTTGGTACGCATATAGATCTCATCGACCCAAACAACTTTCGCGCGCTAAACTATGAGCTCCGCCCAACAGGAAGTCGGCCATTTTGGATTATTACATAATTGCATGCGGTGAACTTTTAAATAGTCCTCCTAGGGAATTCATGCGATTGACATCAAACGTGGTGAACATGATGCCAAGACATTGCACTTGCTAAATTCCGAAGGGATTTTTGATATCTCGAACGGTGCTGCCATGGCGAGGCAACTAATTAGAAATTTCAGAGAAACAGGAAATGTCTAATATCTAAAGCAAAAAATGTCTTATTGGGATGACGTGCATGTGTATGTTCGGCCAAGGATTCCGATCGCATCGATGTGCTTATTGTGAGTCCCGGGTATAGCGCCACCAACAGGCCCCAGGAAGTGTGTCAGTCACAAAAGTGGATTTTTTCACAGTTGCATGCAATGAACTTTTAAATACTCTTTAAATACTTTTAAATAAAATAGGTGTTGTAGCGATTTAGGCTCGCGAAGCAAGGTAAATATTTATAAGCAACTATAACGTGTTATAGTGACTTCCAAATATTTTAACCCAAGTTGAAATTAACGGTACTGGAATTAACGTTACGCTTATTTGGTCTGTTCGTCCGGCGAACAGGCCGTGTAACCTTTATTAATTCTATGAAGGTTTATCTTCCCGGCCAAGAAAGATTCGCTTTCCTTTTACTGTATACCGTAATTTAAATTAAATTAACTTAATAGAGCATGTAGTTCAGACCAGATATTGCAGGTACCTTAATTTGTGAGTGATACTCAGAGACAAATCACCTGTGGCTCAAAATTATGACATTTAATGAATGAGACAAACACAACATAAAACTAACTACACAAACAAACAAAAGAAATAGGGAAAACGAAAATGAAAATAAAATAAAACAAAAGAAATTAAAATTGGGGAAAGGGAGGAAGAGACTGGAAAGAAGAAACTAGAGAAAGGAAGGAAAGGAATGGCAAGCTTAAACTTCAAAATTAATCACACCCTAACTGGGAAATCGTCACAGAACTTAAATTCACCTTAAGATCCAATGAAAGATTCCTACTTAAAATTACGCATCTAAATTGGTTGGTAAAGGAAACGGTTACTTGCATTGGCTTACTGAACAAGAGTCCGGATGCAACAGAGAAATCTCTGAAAAGTCAGTTAGGGTGGGGTCAGACGTTCTTCCAAGTTCTCCTGAAGATCAGAGCAGTTGTCGTTCTTGGAAGTGAAGCTTGCTGGAACTTCGTTGAAGGAAGATGGAGTCGTCTTGAAGCTGTTCCGAAAGTCTGACCACGGATTAGTGGTGTTTCTGACAATTTAAAGGTCGCGAACTCCACCCATCTGTGGGGAGATGACCAATACTTCGGTCAGGATTTTGAAGGGAAAAACTCCCTTTGTTTCAGGTGTCTGTGGGCGTGGTTTAGCTATCAGACTTTTAGATGACTTTAAAGTTTGATCCAGGGTGTATTAAGATGGTATGGCGCCTTTCGTGCTCAAATAAAATACACCAGTGCTTTGAAAAATGAGTAACCGATAATTTTGTGGTCATTTGGATACTAAACATGAAGGGTAATGACGGTATGAAGGCAGCGGTACATTACATACATAGATCATTAATCAAGGCAAAGATAAAGGCAAAGAAACAAAAATGAAACATAAACAAGATGCACTTTCATTAGGGAAGTAAAAAGAAAACGATAGCTTCGTATATATTGACATCAGACCTTAAAGGGTCATACAGCATTAGAACAGGTATACATTAACATGCCATGATCAGTAAGATATGATGATAGAGTATAACGGATTTTAAAATACAATGTTGTTTTCTGACACATGAATAAAATACACCCTTGTCAGGAAATTAAGGAGCAAATAATTTTAAGTCAGGCAAGCCTTAAAAGAAGAAACACATTACAAAAAGGGTTATAAGAATGAGAACCTTAGAGTACCTTATCTTGGGTTTTATTAGTAGTGTGTGAGTGTGTGTGTGTGTTCTGTTTGCTGGCCCCAATGAGCCGCATGGAGTTATCTGGTCTTTGTGGAGACTCCAGACATTCTGGAGCCAGGTGTGGGTGTAAAACTGGGTTGCTCATCGGTTAATTGAGGAGTAGATGTTGAAATTTAGGGTGCCTGGGACATGAAATCTAAAATGACTGGTACAAGACGCTACATGTGTCTCTTAAGTGGCTCACTAGCGCCCCTGTTTGTCTAAAATGTGGGGTTTCATTTACCTACAGTCCCCAAATGGGTCAGTAACAACATAAAATAGTCCACTGATATTTACCCACTTGATGCACTTGCCCACTGTGCATTGTTTTCTGGGAGGCACCATATAGCGATAAAAAAAAAATCTTGATTTTTTTTTTAAATTATTTATATGATTCCTTATTATCCTTTACCTTCCGTTGTATGTTTTTGTTCTGTAAAGCTGCTTTGAGACAATGTCTATTGTAAAAAGCGCTATACAAATAAACTTGAATTGAATTGAAATAACAATACTTCATGCTGGATGGTAGCATGTACCTCATTATATGTACCTCCCTCTAATAAGCTGAAGGAAGGAGAAAAAGAACTTCTTTGCTTTTTCTTAAGCACTGTTGTTTTAGAGAAACAGAGTTTTAGAGAGTTTCTGAATAGGCCTTTTTGTACTTAATATGTGTTATTAATTTGTATTTGTATTAATAAGCGTTTTATAATAGGGGCAGGGGAGCAAGTCAATATACTGTACAAACAATAATATATAATTATTAATAACTAGTACAAATTAAAATAATGTTTATTGTTGCAGAAGAAGTAACAAGTAAAATGTTACATGGCATTTAATGCAAATAGTGGTTGATAATGGACAATGTGGTTGAGGGGTTTTTGGCACTTCTTTGCTACAAAGCTGAAGTGAATGCAGGGTGTGCATTTAACAGATATCTTGGTCATTTTATAATCTAAATGTTGTGATTTAAATGTTGAGTTTTAGGCAGAACAGTTAACTTTTGAAAAACAGTTCTCCATTACAGTCACCATGAAATGTTTAGTAACCAAATAAATAAGTATTATATGATAAATTATGATTAAATTATTAATTACAGTATAAATTATGAAAACTAATTATGTTATACAGCACAAGCAGGTAATCAAATAAAATGGATACATCTTTAAATTGTTAGAAACAGTGTTTTATCTTATGAGAAAACTATTTACTTGCTGTTCTGGATATAGGTATAGATTGAATTGACCTTTCTGCATGACAGGATGTGGTTTTGTTTGTACAATCTAGGTGTAATATTGTCTCTGAGCATTTGAGCTCAGCCTCTCATAATCTGCCAAAAGGAGAAATTATAGTGATTAATTTGTTAAAAAAAATAAAATAAATAAATACGATGCCTGGGATTTTGTTAGGAGTATAACAAGCATAATTCAAACAGAAATGTGATAAACAGGTTTCATATTATATTTTAGCAAGTGTCCACATATATTTTAAAGGTGGGTGTGTTTCAGGAAATGACAGAGGACAGTTATGTATTTCTGTGCTTCTTACATTTCATTGTAAAGTTGTGTGGGTATAGGACATGCGTGTGAAATACCTTCTTCGGTGTTTAATGATTTTCAGTGCACTTGTGCCAAGTGGTGAGTGGAAAATTCTACTTTTATCTTAGTGATACATTAAAGATAATCAAAAAAATGTATGTTTAAATAAAATGTGTCCTTATATGTGTCCTTATGACTGTTAACTTGTGAATGGTTGTGTGTGACAAGCACATTCTGAATTGAATTTTTGATTAGCAGAATGTTGCTCTCCATTATCTTTCAGGATCACACTGCTTACAGTCATGTAGGAACATTACTCTAAACATTCAGCTGGGCTCGCAGATGTTGCTCCCATGCACCCTTTTGATCAGTAATGAAACCAAGGAAGCAAAATGGAGCCATAATTCCAGCCTCCTGAACATCGGGCCTAATGGAACCGTCAAATTTGATGATCCTAGGGATGGAAAAATAATAGTATTCCCCTACCTATTCTATAGAGGAAACTTCTCCATCCTCGTTCATCAGCTCCAAGCCTCTGACATGGGCATGTACTGCTGTCAGCTGAGCCAGGAATGCCAGAGAGTTGAAGTAAAGCTCTTGACAGAAGGTAACACTTGGGATGGTGAAAAGTCTTTCAAATTAAATGTTGTCTACCTAAACTAAATTTGTTGTAGGAAACCAGCTAATTAGAATAGAATAAAGTATACAGTAAGTTGATATGCTAATTAATTAACAATGTGGCAAACTATTATACAGACAAACTTAAAGACAGCTGCATTTGTGATTTATTTGTCCATTTTGCCCTTTCATGATTTTTGATTATTTTTTTTCCATATACCAAAGTATAATAGAATAAATAACTCACCTCATTCATTTTCATTACCTTCACAACCTTTTACATGTACTATTTCACAGATGACAGAAATAAATAATATAAAGAAATATATATACAGTATATATAAACAACTGCCTCATGCTGTCTGTATATTGCAGATATAGCAATGGTCTATTGGATTTACTTTCCCAATGCTGAAATTATGGCCATTATTTGGTTGCAGGTTTGAATTTCTCCTGGTACTACATTGCTGCTGGAGTTGGAATATTTATTCTGCCTGTGATCGTATTTAGTCTTGTTTTCTATAAACTCAGAGGTGAGCATATTCACATTTCTTATAATTCTATTAAAGTATACTTGTCACTGGGGTTTATCTTTTGTACACTGTACAATTTACATTGTTTATTTTACAGCAAATAACTGGGTTTTGTTTGTTTGTACCGTAAAAAATTATTGGACAATTATAGAAGTGAATTGGTTTTCATTAAAATACATGAAAACTCAATGCATAGTGGGATAGCTAATATTTTTGGCAGGGGCAAGAACGCAAAAAAATTTATGCATCAACCAAGGGAAGATTTTGGCACTTATAACAAAGCATTTTCTGTTCCCACAACTAGGTGATGAAATGGACTTCCCCTAGATGTCCGAGTAGATGTCCGAGTCATCAGTTGTCTTCAAATTACAACTGAAGTATTAAGTCTTTCTGAAGTACTTTAATGAACACTTAAAATACTATAATAAAAGTTTTTAGACTAATGATATTCTTAGATCATGTCGTAGTGAACCAGTATCAGGATGTATTTATTGATAGAGGATTCAGTGTAAATGTAATAATTTATTTTATAATAATTTATCATTTTTTTTTACATGTAAAACATTTATTTTAATGTTGAAAAAATATGGTAATTAAATATATAATATGAAATCACCAGCACAGTTTAATGTACCATGCTGAATGTATTTATACTTAATGTCATTACCATGTATGTTAATGATGATATTTTATATACACACTGTAAAAAAAAACAAAAAACGTAGATTCTACGGTAAAACGCTGACAGCTAGGGTTGCATGAATTCCACCGTAAAATGACGGGTAAACATTATTTTCTTTTACGGTTGGCAGGCATTGTCATTGTTGTCAATGTTTTACTGTAAAAGAAAAAGTTTTAACTTCAGGAAAAACCAATGTTTTTCCTTAAAATGAACAAGAAAACAACCTATAAAAGTTTGTGCCACAAAAAACATATATTCCCTGTAAAAGTTACTATCAAAAATGATAAAATACAATACAATTTTATTCTGTAAAAATTCCCAGAATTTATAAAAAAAAATGCTTTGCAGTTTACCCTTTTTAATAATTATGATTAAGAATAATAATTATGATTAAGATGACATGGAAAACTTTCATGAGCTATCAAAGGGTTTGCCTGATGGAATATATGAAATATGATCACCTTTTGCTGGTTATTTCACAATGAATTATCAGCTACTACCTCATTTCATGCATACAAATAATTTTTAAGTCCAAGTAAAGTATTAAGCCTGCCTAGTAGTTACCTTTTTCAGAAGGAGTTCTTTTAATCAGTCTATTCTGTAAATTTAATACACAATGCATTAATTTATTAAAATTTATAAATGCAAGACAAATGTCCACCTTATATTTCAAATAAAGTATTTTATTTACCATCTATGAAGTTGTGAACATCAAATATTTAACATTTCACTCAAATCACCAAGGACTGTCTCAATGAGTTCTCTTCAAATTGTGCAAAAAACAGTGTTTCATTACTCATTACTTTGTCATTACTTTGACTTATTTTATGCACAGAACTGTGCAATATAGCGGAAACTGTACATCTTCAAACTGCATCATGTAATTGAAAAAAAAAAGGAAAACAAAAAACTTTACACTTTTTTGAGAACTTTACAGAAGTTTTTGATTTACAAAATGCTAGCTAGTGATATACATACAAGCCACCTTTTTACGTCATTAGAATGCACAATTACTGTAGGAAAATTATAATCTAAGCAATTCCTGGAACTAACAAGCAAAAAAATTTAACAGGTACTTTAACAAGTCTTCTTTAGTAAAGCTCCAAATTGTTAAAAACTTTTCACTGACATTCAGAAGTGTAATAATTGTTTCAACAACAAAAATATCTGTAGAGTCTGTAACACCCCTTGATCACATTTTCCACAACAAGAGGGGTAGTACTAGATCCACTTATGGTCAGCAATCTCTGAGATGAGCGTGAGGACTCCGGTATTGACTGAGAACACTTTTTTTCTTCTTGGATTCAACCTTGGTGCCTTTCTCAGTATTTATGGAAAAGAAACACCTTTATGGGGAAAAAAGAGTGAGAGAAAGATTGAGAAAATTAACAACCCGTGATGGGATATCAAATTGATACGTTTGATAAATCCAAAAAAGGTGTCCATAAAAACAGAAATTTTACCGATAAAGAGAAACTCCAGTGTTGATCGTAGTTCCACTGGGTAGTGTATGTTAACCCTTCTGCAAACCTCGTCTGAATTCCTACGCAAATTAGTAGCGCTGAGTCAAGTTGACCTTGTCTGTTTTGACTGCTTAAAATGAAGTATATATGATAGCCTTTTTTTCACCTTTTTTGTATAACTTGATTACAACATATTAACATATACTTTGCAAAGATTTTTGTAATATTTGGTATAATAAACCTCATTAATATGCAAAATGCCTAATTTTCTAGTAAAAAAAACAACAGAATTTTTGAATTATTTTCACTATAGAGGCACAAACCATTTTGAAACCATTTTGACCATTTTTAATGTCAGTAAATAATAAAACCTGCTTTTTTCCAGGTCAAAAAAACACACACACGCACACACACACACACACACACACACACACACACACACACACACACACACACACACACACACACACACACACACACACAAACCCCACTCAAAAACATGGCATAATTTATTAAACTTCCTTTACACCTCTTATCCTTTTTATTATATTTAATTTATAAACAATAAACCTCATGAAATTATGCCATGTGTTTGAGTAAAATAAGCAGAAATTATTAAATATTATTTTGGATAACCAAAGGCTGGTGTATGTCAAACATCCCCAGGTCAAAGCTGCCGGATGCAACTAAATTCATAAACTCTGTGTGTGTGTGTGTGTGTGTGTGTGTGTGTGTGTGTGTGTGTGTGTGTGTGTGTGTGTGTGTGTGTGTGTGTGTGTGGACAAATGCAGATTAACAAGTGTGAAATATTTACAAATGAGTAGCTTTTGTTTTTTTCTTGAGGCCTAATTAATTGCAATGCCCGATGCTTGTTTGTGTGTGTGTGTAGTATCATTTCAGTCGATCATATTTTGCCCTCTGCTAGGCAAAGGAATATCAAAAGTGTGAAATATTTACAAATGTGTAGCTTTTTTTTTTTCTGGAGGCCTGATAAAATTCAATGCCCAATTTGTGTGTGTGTGTGTGTGTGTGTGTGTGTGCGCACGTGTGTATGTGCCTGTATGTGTGTGTGTGTGTGTGTGTGTGTGTGTGTGTGTGTGTGTGTGTGTGTGTGTGTGTGTGTGTGTGTGTGTGTGTGTATGAAATGTTTACAAATGTGTAGCTTTTGTTTTGTCTGGAGGCCAATTGAAATGCAATGTCCAATGCTTTGAACACTGTTTGACTGTGTGTGTGCGTGTGTAGCATCATTTCGGTAGATCATATTCTGTTTTGCTACTCTAAGGCATATCAAAAGTATGAAATATTTACAAATGTGTGGCTTTTTTTTTCTTGAGGCCTAATGAAATGCAATGCCCAGTGTGTGCGTGTGTGCGTGCGTGTGTTTGTGTGTGGTGTGTGAGTGTGTTTTGGGTGCATGTGTTAGTGGACATTTTATGTGTGCATTTTTGTGTCTGCATGTATGTTCATTGTGCTGAAAAGGGCAAAAGTGTGACCTATTGCCCCACTAAATGTGGCCGAGTCAAATTGACTCAGGATGAATTGAGGAGGAATGTATTTATTTTACGAACACATAGTTAACAAAAATAGACAAAATTAATTTTACTTGCAAAGTTCATTATTTGGAACAATCCTGGTAAATTTCAGGCAAATATGTTTCAATTCAATTCAAGTTTATTTGTATAGTGCTTTTTACAATATACATTGTCTCAAAGCAGCTTTACAGAACATAAACATAGAGCAGAAGGTAGTCAAATAGACTCCAGGTCTGCAGAAGGGTTAAAGCAGTAATAACTGCCAAACATTAGGCAGATGGTGGAGGTGAAGGTTGTGATGTGGTCGTTGACAATCTTCTTGTCTATGCTCAACATGAATGTCTCAGCAACGAAGCAGGAGGAACCTGGGAATAATAATTAAAAAAAAATTCTACAGGGGCTAATAACAGGGGCTTCAATGTCAGTTATATACAGTATACTGTATAATGCAGATACTTGAAACAAATTGGAGGATGGACCCTGCCAATATTGGTAGTAAACAAATAAAAATGGCCTGATAGAAAGGGGGATGGTCCTCAAATATAAGGAAGAGGTTACTATGTGAACATAGGTAACCATAAATCTGAGTGGACATCCATGACATGTGGAGTCCCACAGGGCTCAATTCTTGCACCGCTTCTCTTTAATTTGTATATGCTCCCAATTGGTGAAATAATGAAAAAGAACCAAATTGCTTACCACAGCTATGCAGATGACACCCAGATATACTTAGCCCTGTCCCTTAATGACTACAGCCCCATTGATTCTCTATGTAACTGCATTGATGAAATTACCAGTTGGATGCGTCAAAACTTCCTCCAGTTAAACAAAGACAAAACCGAAGTCATTGTATTCGGAAATAAAGATGAAACTCTCAAGCTTAACACACACCTTGACTCTAGGGGTCTAAAGACACAAAATAAAGTCAGAAATCTTGGTGTCATTTTAGAGTCTGACCTTAATTTCAGTAGTCATGTGAAAGCGATAAGCAAATCAGCTTACTACTGTACCATCTCAGAAATATAGCCAGAATTAGATGTTTTGTCTCAAGACAGGACTTAGAAAAACTTGTTCATGCTTTCATCACCAGCAGGGTGGATTATTGCAATGGACTCCTTACTGGGATCCCCAAAAAGACCATTAGACAGCTGCAGCTCATACAGAACGCTGTTGCCAGAATTGTTGCTGACCAGAACCAAAAAATCTGAGCACATCACTCCAGTCCTCAGGTCCTTACACTGGCTTCCAGTTACATTTAGAATAGATTTTAAAGTATTGTTACTGGTTTATAAATCACTTCATGGCTTAGGACCGAAATACATTACAGATATGCTAATTGAATATAAACCAAGCAGACTACTCAGATCATTAGGATCAGGTCAGTTAGAGATACCAAGGGTTCACTCAAAACAAGGTGCGTCAGCATTTAGTTATTATGCCACCTATAGCTGGAATCAGCTTCCAGAAGAGATCAGATGTGCTTCAACAGTAGACACTTTTAAATCGAGATTAAAAACACATCTGTTTAACGCTGCATTTACTGAATGAGTGCTGTGCTGCTTCACACTGACTGCACTTTTTATCCAAATCACTTTTACTCCTGTTTTATTCTTTTTAACACATTTTAAACTATTTTTATTAAAATCACATTTATTTTCTTTAATTGTTATTTGTTTTTGTTATGATTTTATCGTGTTTCTTATTTTTCATATATATTTATTTTTCTCTTTTATAAACTGTTTTCTAATTTCTATGTAAAGCACTTTGAATGACCTCTGTGTGAAATGTGCTATACAAATAAACTTGCCTTGCCTTGCCTTGCCTAATTAATATGCCAAATAAAAATATTACATAAAAAGGAAAGTAATTATTAAACAATAAGATTGGAAATAAAAGGTAAAGTTAAATAATAGTGCTAATTTTAAATTAAAACTGAAAATGATAAATATTGATATATGTCAGTGTATAATAAAATACGTTGGTAAAGTTTCTTTTTTGGATGCTATATTTGGCACAATAATTAATCAAGCCATGTATTTAGTTTTTTTTTTTATTACCAATTAAGGCAGGATCCATTTTCAGTAGTTACATATATCATAGGATGAATCATCTTACTGGCTGAGCTTCTGAGGTTGTGTTAGCCAGTGTTTCAGAACGTAAGCTAGCGAATGTGTGCGAGAATTAATAAATGACTGAATGTATTGAAGTCCTCTGAACTACAGAAAATGTTATACAAATTGTGGGAAATGATATAACAAAACTAAACAAGCCAAGAGTACAATAACATTGCAGTTACATCAGAAAAAACAGTTGAATTTTGTTCTATTTACTTACCACAAACAATAATGAAGGGTGTCGTTGGCACTTTCTCCATCTGAACATCCTCTGCAAGGCTTGTCGTCTCAACACAGTGGAACAGAAGCTCTTCCTTCTCATCAAAATGAGCCAGTGCGTGCAGACGTGCCCCTTTTTTGTCTACATTGGCAAGGAAGGTTTCCATCAGATTCACACCAGTCAGCTCTTGGAAATGTGCCGGCATACCATCTTCATTGAAGAGAAAGGGACATTCCTGGCATAGTTTCTGGATGCTTGCCCCTTTGTTGATGCTTTTATTTATTTATTTTTTTTAAATTGAAAAATCAACAATCACAAATACAAGAATGTATACAGAAATTCTCCATTTTCCTTTTTTAAACAACAAAGAGCAAGCACCCCCACCCCACCACTCAAAACAAAAACAAACCCCCAGACAAAGATACAAACACACACACGCACGCACAAACACCCAACATCCCCCTGTTAAAACAACTGAAGGAACGGATGAAAGGTTATGCATACAGTCAAATTTTTGACTGAATTAGTACTTTAATCGGGTAACACCCGTAGTCTCCAAAATTAAGAAATAACAGGTTGCCACTTGCAAAAAAATGTGTCAGTAGAACCCCTCAGTGTATATTTTATTTTCTCACTTAAGAAAAAACATCAAATCCTTAAACCACTGAGAGATGGAGGGACATCTCTTGGTGGTATTGCTTTCCAGTGTTCCAGTGAAGATGAGAAGGCTAAAACATCTTTGTGTACAGAACTCAGTTATACTGACTCATTGGTAATACCAAATATAGCGATCAGTGGACATGGAGAACAAGCCTATCCTGAACAAAAAGAAGGCTTCAGCAGACTATATCTGGTTCATGGATACTCATCCCCGGTCTACATAAATATATAAACAAGTTCCTAGAGAAAAATAAATTCCCAAAATAAATTGACCAAGCATTTATGAATCAAACTAAGTGCGTGGTACGACATCAAGACACTCACTATGATAGTGAAATTTGGCCACAATGGCTAGTGCGATGTGACCTGTCCAGAACCGGCTCCTTTTCCAGACTCAGTGCCTCCTTCAACAGCACGGCAACACTCGCAAAAGTGGAGCTATTGGGACCCTCAGGAACACAGATTATCTGGACATCGCGCCATGACCTAGCTTTTAGATCATCGCATTTGGTCTCCAGTTTATTGAACTCAGCAGTAAGACGTTGCATGTTACATTGCATTACAGCAACTTATGGTGCGAACAGAAAGTGAGCGCTCCATCTCAACCAGGCTGCCCTTTAGTTCCCGCACTGAGCCTCATTCGCAGCTTTATCGCTGGACAGCTGCACCTTCACTGCCTGCAGCTCCGAATTTATTGTTAATAAATCGTCTCCCAATGTACGTTCCAATGTACATAGTTCGGCCTTAAAAACCTCTGTGATTTCAGACCTCAAAAAGGACAGAAGCTCTGAATTTAATGAGTCAATATCAGCTTTAGAAGCTGCCTGTGACACGATGGGCCCTTCACACGCGAATAATGCGAAGGCGAGGTCTCAACTGTTGCACCAGGCCGCAACTGCGACTGAGTCGTGCTACGGGTCTAAGTAGTTTTACCAGACATCATAATTACCTCTTCATTCAAATATCCAAGCAACGAAGGTAAACCGAGGGATTAAGAGCAAAAACAAAAGTGAAAAGCTCGAAATAATAACAATTATAACAATAGTCCACCGGAGCCTCCTAACGCCATGTCCTACTCCATGACAAGCTAGACAGCGCCCCCTTTGTTGATGTCTTTACGCTGGGTGTAGTAGGTGCACTTGACTAGTTTTTTCACACCATCTGTACTGTAGTTCTTCTTAAACGTCTTCATTTCTTCTTTTTTTCAAGCTGACTCTCCACAGTCTCCGAGAGTGGCAAATGCTTGGCTCCCAGCTAATACATCCATAGGTGTCTTGAACACTTGCTTTTTGTTCAGTAGGTATTTTGTCTGTGTCGTCATCATCTGATGCTGCTTTGCGCTTTATAACCTTTGGTGTGTCATATAGACATGAATGCTTAAATGAGTGTTAGAAGTTTCATACTTCTCTTAGTATTGTGTACTATGCTTCCATCATTCTATATTTTATAAATATTTAATGTAATGTGACACTCACAAAATAAGTTTTGTTGAGATTATTATTTTTGTTTCCTTTCCTTCTATTGCAATGGCATGTGATTTTATTATTTATATAATAGAATTCTAATTTGTGCTGCACGACTAATCATATTGCAATCGCAATATCAAGCCTGTGTGATTATATGACGCAGAATGCTGAAACAGCACAGAGAAGAGAATGATGAATGCATGAAGGTAAAAGCCCAGATTAGTAAAGAAACAACTGAACAAAAATAACAATCTGTAAGACCTGTAAGAACAAGAACAATCTGTAATGCACTGCTTGGCAGGAGACATGTTGCCCATATACACCGTTAGCAGGGGCGGATTTCAGAAAATGATCCGCACACTGGACAAGAGGTACCAGCTGACCTCGCGGAACTATTTCTCTCAAGTTGCAATCCCTGAGTTTTACAACAAATGTCGTGGCGAGGTTAAACTGGAAATGGCTATGTTGACGTTCTTTTCAACAACTACGGACCTGTGGTCAAGCAGAACAACTGAACCCTACATTAGCCTAACTGTGCACTTTGTTGACGAGGAGTTTGAACTGAAAAGCCGCTGCCTGCAAACATCCTATTTCCCTGACGACCACACGGGAGAGAACATAGCCATGGGCTTGAGAGAGGCATTGCTGCATGGGACCTCCGTGAGGACCGTCAGGTTGCCATAACAACAGACAACGGCACTAACGTTGTCAAAGCGGTGGAGCTTAATCAGTGGACTAGGTTCCAGTGCTTTGGGCAAAGACTTCATCTGGCCATCGGTAAGTTAAATAGATTTCATCTTTTGTTATTAGGCTATAGCAATTATTTTATACTATTGTACTTTTAAGAGTACAATAGTATAAAATATTATACTATTATTTGGGGTTTTGGGGTAGTTAATTTCATAATAACATAATTTTAAATACAGTGTTATGTGCGCCACAAATCCTAATAAGAGTGGCCTATTTTATTTAGGGCTGCGTATGTATAGGGTTGTGTATAAATTACACATCTGCCACAGCTATTTGCCTACTACTGCTCTAACATTTATAGCTTAGAGTGGTGACATATGAATATTAAAGTGTTTGTTGTGATTTTTGTATTACTGTTTTTATGCTTTTAGGTTGGAACTGGGCATTTAATCAGATTGTGAATATTAAAATATTAATGTTTTTTAGTCACTTTAGTTAGTAAATGTTTTGTCTTATCACTCACAGGAAATGCCCTGAAAGATAATGCACAATTTCTTTTTGTCTGACAGAAGAGAGTTGCTTTGTGGGAACCACAAAGAGAGCTTAACCTCCCAGAGCATGCCATGGTGACAGACTGCTCAACACGATGGGGTTCTACTCAGAAAATGATCGCAAGAGTCCTGGAGCAGCAAAATGCTTTGTCCAAGGTTCTCTCTGCAGATCGCAAAGTGCAACACCTACTGCCCTCATGGCAGGACCTGGAGGTCCTGGAATCTGTCAACAAAGCTCTCAGCCCACTCCAGGACTTGCATATTTTGAATACCTCAGTGCTGGCTGAAGTGGAAGAGGACACTGACATGACTAAATCACTCAAATCAAAAATTTTGAACTACCTCAACGAGAAACAGGACCTTGTAAACATGCCCACATTCCTAGATCCAAGGTTCCGAACACAGTACATCTCTGCAGAAGAGACCCAGACCTTAAAGGACTGAGTCATCTCTGAGTTGATAGTGAGTGAAAACACAATGTTTACTTAACTGGCTATAATTCTATGTAACAGATTTCTAAATCATGTGCATTTTTTATTTGTTTCAGGAAATTCAGCAGCAGCAGCCTGTAGCCCAAACAAGCAATGCAGCGATGGACAAGGATAGCCTGGATGTGGAAAATCCACCTGCTGCTAAAACCAAGAAGAAAACTCTGGCCAGTTTCTTCAAGGAAAACACATGCACAACAACATCAACAGCATCAACCACATTTGATCCCATGGTACAATTTACATAAGCAGTGGCTGCTGAACTCAACGCTTACATTTACATGCCAAGTGTAGACCATGGAGAAGACCCACTAAAATGGTGGAAGTTACACAAAATAAACTTCCCCTAAGCTATTCAAACTAGCACAGAAATATCTGTGCATACAAGCAACAAGCTCTGCATCAGAGAGAGAGAGAGCTTTTAGCACTAGTGGTAATGTTGTATCGAATCATCGCCCCTGTCTGAAACCAGACAAGGTGGATATGCTTGTTCTTATGGCAAAGAACCTCTCAAGTGATAAGTAGAGCTTTTTAGAAAGAGGATTTGGAAGTACCAGTTTGTTGCTTTGTTTTTGTTTTTGTAAATGACCAAAAACAGTTTTAGTGGTTTGAACCACACATTTATATCCAAATTCCTTTTTGAAAGTTTATACAAAAATGTTACGTCCGGGTAAAATATCCCTGTTTGGACAGAATGTTCAAAATATCTTATTTTCATGAACATAGAAATGACTTTGTTCTATTTATTATATTTAGCTGTACTATTGAGACAATAACAAGCTTGTTTACAGTAATGCAAATATTATTTTGTAAAAATATTTTAATTTGAAAACGTTTAGCATTTGTTTGTTGTTGTTGCTAATTTGAGTTTAGAAATACAAATTTCAGCATTATCAGTTATCTGTGTGTGCATTTTCCTTGAGAGCCAAGCAAGTTGACTCATGATACCATTTGTTTATTATATCGCAATCGCATATCGCAATCGCAATATTGACCTCAATAATCGCCATATGACATTTTCCCTAAATCGTGCAGCCCTAATACTAATGAGAGATTACGGGGAAAAGACACTATGACGTACTTCATCAATTGGACACAGGGTGGCAGTAACCACGAACAGTGTTACACTGGGACAATTAGCGGTGCAGAGCAAGATGAGCTCTTAATCCGTGTTACTGGAGGATGAGAAACAGTTGTCTTGCGTCGCTGATTTCTCAGGAATATTTCTGATATTTTCAGGTTAGTTACACACCTTTTATGTGACTAAAGATGTTTATCAGCTAATACGTGGGTTATTTTAGTGTGTGTGGAAAACAGCTATGTGTGTAGTGCAATGTTAAAAGGGTAAAAGGTTAATGGAACATACAACATAAGACCAGTTATGGCTGTGGCCTTGTTTATGGGCGCACGCATGTTAATGTTATAATGATACAGAGTGTTCTTATAGAGCAAATGTAATACAGTTTAACTGCAAATGGGATTGATTCTGTTGTATAAAGTGAACACTTATAAAATGTAGTTATTACAAAAATACTCTTTTGGATAAAAGGACAACGATGTAAGGTGTTTTAAGGAAAAAGGGTAAACATGATTGATATAAGACCAAAAATGGGATTTAGAGGGAAAATGTTTGTTTCTGGTTTCATACCAATGTTGATAATTTGATGTTTGTAAAATATAACAAACCTTTGAAGAATATAAAGCTTTATGTTATCCAAATGTGGATATAACCTGTGCTTCAATGCAAAGCAGACAAATAACAGAAAATGATTCATGATTGCAGATGCAAAGTTGAAATGAAGTTAAAAATAATGATAATCCGTGTTACTGGAGAATGAGCAACAGTATTTCTGATATTTTCAGTTTCAGGATTATCTATATATGTGCCAGTGGGGACCTCGTCGGGACCCGCTACAGTAAACAAAACTCTATTTTGGACAGAGGTTGATAGAGCAGCCAAAAATTGTACTCTAGTAAAAGTAATGTTACTTCAGAATAATATGACTCATGTAAAAAGTAGACATCCAAATAATTACTTGAATAAGAATAAAAAAGTACTTGCTGAAAAAACTACTCAGTAACTGTTAATTACTTGAGTACTTTAATTACAACAGTTGAGTAACTGTTGAGTAACGTCTGATTTATTTTTTAACACGACAACAATCAAAGAGACAAAAATACAAAATAATCTTTAGGCAAATTATGGCTCATCCAATCAATAAAATGAATTAAAATTAATTAATTACAAAATAGCTTAAAATAATTCAGGTAAATCCAAGTACTTAATAAATAAAATAATAAATAAATAATAAATCATATTTATAAATAAATACGCACAAGTAACACAAATTTCCAAACCTTTATTCTTTTTTGCCAGGCAGAACTAGAACAAGGCAGCCCATAAATTCTCATAAACTGTGTGTGTCTCCAGTGACAGAACAACAGAAGGAAACACAGACACACCTTTCATACCAGGCATGCTGAACAGAAAACACCAGAAGGAAGCGGTCAACATAAAACTTGTGTGCGTGTGTGAAAACATGCAGAAACAAACTATTTCACCAAAAAAAATCACTCAGTGATGTCACTATTAAACTTCAACAGTAGCTGGCTCTCAAGGGTCTTGCTATGAAGCTGTGAATCGTTTAGCAGTGGACAGGAGTCCTGCATGACTGAAAAGTCTCCCACACACTGCAGATGCAGGAAGACCTGTGTTGACTTTGAGTGACAGATTCTTGATGTGAGGAAAGGTGTGGAGTAGATCAATACCTGCAGGGGAAGGACATGAATGGTACCTCTCCAGCTCTCCTACCTGTGAATCTTCCCAACTCCATGGATGCAAAGAAGTCGTCTTCATCAGAGGGACATGCACACTTTTGGTGCCTTGGAAGTTGGTACTCAAGGCCTGTGTTGTCATCCAGAATAGCAGACACATCTTGATACTCCACCTCTGACTCACTCTGGTCTTCTGTTGCATCATCAAGGGTGGAGTCACTGTCCCCTTGCACATTGGTGGCTTCCTCCTCTTTCTCCTCACCATATAATCTAAAGGCCTTCAGGGTCTAAAAAAATGTACCCGACCCGAAGTGACCCGAAGCACTTTTTACCCGAACCCGACGTGCATGATTTTTTTTTTTTAAATTAAAACCCGACCCGAGACAAACCCGAAAAAATTAGACCCGAGTCCGACCCGACGGCTATTTTATTTTTTTTTAACCCGACTGGACCCGAATGTTGCATAACTCTACACTAAAGTAACCGCTACAGAGTGGATTTTTGACAAATTGATTGACTGGTCTGTTTCAACGAAAATTAGCTTACCGCCAGCCACACGATGTCGCAAGCGGTCTTGGAAAACAGAGGAGCGGTTGGAAAAGACACGTTTATTTTAAATTACCCGAGACCCGATGCCGCTATTATTAGACCCGACCCGTGTCTGAGGCACACGTGAAACTTGTAGACCTGAGCCCGCTCGGGTCTCGGGTCGGGCCTCGGGTTTTCGGATCTAAGTGGACCCGTGAAGACCTCTAGTGCGAGCCTTTGACAGGTCTACAAGCCAATGCAGCGGAGTGCCTCTCCAGTGAGGTGTTGTCTATCCAATGACAGGTGACACCTAAGTAGCTATGTTGTCTGGCAGACCAGCAGTCTGTTGTGGTAGCAACATAGTTCACAGCACTCAGCTTTTTGATGATTATGCTGCTCGTGTGTTTTGCAGCTTCTTGAATTCTTGTGCATAACGTTTTCCTTGTCATTACTGTATGCGGTTGCAAGGTTTCTATCAAAGTCTTGAAGGATGGCGTCTCAACCACAGAAAATGGTTGGTTGGCCTCACATACAAAATTTAGCACCAGCTTGTCAAGCGTTGCTTGTGTTACCCACCATGGGGCAGCGAAGGCTATGATTTTTGCATTTTTCACAAGAGTATCACCGGAAGAGGAGGACTTGTGCTTTCTGTGGCTCAATATTAAGTCTGTGTACTTTGCCAGTTTGTTGGGTGGAAGCCTCTGTGGATAAAAAACAATCTGTGAGGCTACAGGGAGATCAAGACATTAAAAGAGACTTATCACATCAAATTTGGATATATATGGGCCACTCAGGTACATGCAGCAGCGTCCCCTCTGCGCCCCTCAGGTTTTTTGTTAGCTTAATTTAGCAGTTTACAGTTAATTTTTAAGTTTAATTTTACATATTGTTTTGTAAACAAACCGTTAATGAGCCCCATTCACTTTTATACGTGTAGTATTCTTTTTTCCTACTATGGAAGTGAATGGTGCTCATGATTGGTTTGGATACAAACATTTCTCAAAATATTCGTGTTCATTTATACATTTATACAGGTTTGTTACATTTATACAGGTCTGTGTGTGTCTGTCTGTGTCTGTTTGTGAGAGAGAGTGAGAGAGAGAGAGATAGTAGGCTACACATTTCAGCTTATGGTCTTTTGTGTTGTGATTGTTCCACATTTGATGCCTTGATGAAAGGGCAATAATAATGAAATACATCTCTACTCCTTTAATTATTTCAGGAAGCCTCTAGTACTTTCCTTAGTTTCACGAAAGTTAAAGCTTCTGGTTGCAAAGCTGTTTTTGTTTCTCAAAATATCTTCCTTTATGTTCATCAGAACAAAAATTTGTACAGGTTTGTAACATGACAGTGAGTAAATGATGACAGAATTTTTATTTTGAGTGAACTATCCCTTTAAATATTTGTGTTTGGCGCTGCAAGAAACGACACGTCTGATGTCATCTGTTTGTCGGCTCTTGCGGCGCTGAGTAAAGTTGAGCACATAAAAAAAAAAACTCGAAACAGCTGAACTCGACAAAACTACTCTGTGTATGCCTGCGCCTTGTCCATTAATTCAATTGTATATAGCAGGAAAAGTTCTCCCTTCTCAGCGTAAGAAATACAAGGTGTGAGCGTGTGAACTGACTGAAATGCGTGTCTCACGGTGTAGACTTGAGAGCTCTGTCATATGTAACCTAAAAGACAAATATGCGCCTATCTTTAGCAAAAAAAAAAAATTAATTTAGGAAACTTACCGCTACATGTTTCCTCAAGTTAGATGTTGAGTTTTTGAATGCTGAAATGTCCGTTTGCTTTGGCAGACACAGAAGACACCTCATAATGTAGCTGATCTCTTGCACTTTTACTAAGGTAAACATGCTTTCAATATGAAGCCAGGGGTGTGGGTTTTCTTCCTCGTTTGTGTCTGAATTGCTGACGTTTGATTCTGACATGTTTGTGTTGTTAACTAACCCGTCCCGCCGCTGAGATTGAGTATGGTAACATGACGAGACTGCACACTGCATACGTTTGATTGGTGAAACACAGTCACGTGGTAGAGACTTAGCGGAAATTTCTCTCTCTGTCAAAATAAAACATTAAAATTGATGCGTAGAATACCAAAGAGGTAAAAAGAAAAGCTCATTGTAGCCTAATGTATCGGAGTAAGAGTACAGTTTCTTCTTCACAAATCTACTCAAGTAAAAGTAAAAAGTATAGTGAGTTAAAACTACTCCTAGAAGTATAATTTTTTCAAAAACTTACTCAAGTAAATGTAAAGGAGTAAATGTAACTCGTTACTACCCACCTCTGATTTTAGAGAATCATTTGTCAAACTCAGGACTGCATCTATTTAATATGGGAATGGGTTTGTGTACGATTGTACTATAGCTAGCCACAAGAGGGTCTCAGACATTTTGGCTTGAACTTTGACTTCCTTTTATAACATTGTCTCATACTTACAGCTCAATTCAGATTGCTGCTTTCCTATTAATATTAGAAGACTTGCCTGTCCACAGTTATAACAAACCATCGCAAACCCTGAAATATTAATGTATATCATAATGTAAAAGCCATAATTTTATTATAATGAATAGTGTGAAGATCTAAACTTTCAAAATTTTGCTTCATTTTTGAAAGTTTTTCAGGTTTATGGGGTTTCATCATGGATTCATGGATGCAAAGATGTTTCGGTAAGCATGCATATTTGGAGTGAGACAAGTCTTTGTGTCCCAGAGTGAGTCAGAACACAAACACTGATATTAATGATACAGAAGTATAAGCCATCAAGGTGGCTGTGTAATAGTTATGATAGTACTGATAGTTGTGGTTCAAAGGTAGTGGAGACGAGTGTGAAAGGAGGTAAAGCAGGCCAGGAGGTGACCCTGAATGACTGACAGCTAGCCCTGTCTTTTTATTACACTCCATGGACTGGGCTGTATATAGCAGTAGCGCTAAACCTTCTATTTCTTTTAGTAAGCTTTTTATTTAGCACCACTACACTTATTCAGGGAACTGTGATCTGCTGCTCATCATAAGAATGACACATTGACATTTACATTTACAGCATTTGGCAGACGCCCTTACCAGAGCGACGTACATAAGTGCTTAAATCTCTAACTTTGAATACATTAATGCTGGCTCACTAGGTTACATACTTAAGATACCATGAGTTTAAAACATTTGTTCAAAGTTACAATGAAAAAGTGGAAGGAAAAGGTTTTTTTTTTTTTTTTTTTAATTAAATGCAAAAGATAAGGAAAGAAGTGCTAATTGAAGTGTTTCCTGAATAAGTAGGTCTTCAACCGCCGCTTGCACTTGAAAATAGCCAGTGACTCAGCTGTCCGGATCTCTAGGGGACAGAACAGAGAAGTCTTGTAATATTTGCCTCTTACCCTGAGAGATGGTGGAACCAGTCAAGCAGTGCTGGTAGATCGGAGGGTGTGGGGTGCAGTGCGAGGAGTGAGGAGGGCTTTGAGGTAAGAGGGAGCTGGTCCATTTTTGGCTTTGTAGGCCAGCATCAGTGTTTTGAATCGGATGCGTGCAGCTACCGGAAGCCAGTGGAGGGATCGCAGCAGCGGGGTGGTATGTGAGAACTTTGGCAGGTTTAAAACAAGCCGGGCAGCTGCATTTTGGATCATTTGCAGAGGACCGATTGCGTTCATAGGTAGACCTGCCAGCAGTGCATTGCAGTAATCCAGTCTAGAAATGACAAGAGACTGAACAAGTACCTGAGGAGCCTGTGTGGACAAAAATGGCTGAATCCTTCTAATGTTGTAGCGAAGAAACCGAAATGAGCGAGTCACATTAGCCACATGAGAGTGAAAGGACAGTTGATCGTCCATGGTTACCCCAAAGTTGCGAGCTGTGGCTGAAGGGGAGATCAGATCATTGTGCAAGGATATAGCAAAATCATGACCTGGGGATGAATCACCTGGGAAGAACAGCAGTTCAGTTTTGCTAGGATTGAGCTTTAGCTGATGAGCTAAATCCATACAGACATAGTCAACTGCCCACTTTACTTCCAGGCGCTGCCCAAATGGCAGCCTGTTGCAGCAGCTCCCGTTAAGTTTGTACTCTTTTTATTTATTTTTTAGTGTTCCGGCACTTTGTGTCTTTTCTTTTTTAGTGTATGTGTGTGTGTAACTGTAAACTGCACAATGGACATCAACAATGTCACAGAGTTTGCTCTACTTTTCCTGCTTTTTTGGACTTTGTTTACAGTCGCATCTGGAAACTCTGTTAACAGCAGCGGTCCTATTGTTTACATCAGAGATCAGCTGTTAGCATTCAGCAACACGGCGATGCTACTACAGGAAAAACCGGACATTCCCCTTCAAGCTAAGGAGACGACGGGAGAACCATGCTGGGGAAATGTGAGATAATGCTCTGTGTTGCACTAAAATGGGAAATGTGAGATCTTTACCCAACAAGATGGACGAGCTAGCGGCTCTTACCCAGCATCAGAGGGAATTCCGGGAGTGTAGCATCATGCTGTTCACGGAGTCATGGCTAACTTTGCCAACATCGGATATGACCGTGGCTTTGGATGGTTTTCAACTACAGCTCACGGACAGAACAATGGAGAGCGGTAAGAGAAAGGGAGGAGGCTTGGCAGTTTTTGTGAACAATAGAGGCTTTCCTGGACAACCTGGAAAACCTGATTTAATCACAGGTACTGCCTCACATTATAAATAGTGTTAAGGACTAAAGACAAATGCCAAAGACAAATCAGTGAGGAATGGGAAAATGTCTGATCTACAACAACGACGAGATGGCCTACCTACAGGAGACTAAAAACCTGGAGAGATGGTGCCAGGACAACAATCTTCTCCTGACCGCTAAACATCAACGGGACCCCAGTAGAGAGTGTGGACAGTTTCCGGTACCTAGGTGGTCCTGTCACATCAACACCCTGGTGAAGAAGGCCTGACAGCGACTGTACCATCTGAGATGCTTAAGGGACTTCAAACTACCATCTCAGGTGCTAAAGACCTTCTACACCTGCACCATTGAGAACGTCCTGACGGGTAGCATCACTTCCTGGTTCTGGAACAGCACGATGCAGGACAGGCGAGCCCTCCAGTGGGTAGTGCGGTCAGCTGAACATACCATCCACACTGCGCTCCCTGACCTGCAGGACATCTACAGCACACGGTGCCGGACCAGAGCCAGATTGTAAAAGATCTCAGCCATCCCAACAATGGACTCTTTTCTTTGTTGCGTTCAGGGAAACACTTCTGCTCCCTAAAAGCAAACACAGAGAGGATGAGGAGAAGCTTCTTCAAGCAGGCCATCCGGATCTTAAACCAGGAGACACCCAGGATCTAATACTGGACCTCTCTCTCCATCCCCACTGTTCTATGCACCCCCCCCCCCCACACCTTTTTGAAAGGACACTTTAATTCTGGACTGTCACTGTAACTTTAACTCTGGACTTAAACAGCACAGTGCCACTTTATACACTTTATACACTATTTACACACCATACTTCACCTGGACATTCTAAGCACACTTTAACTCTGGACTTGCACAGCACAGTGCCACATTATACACTATTTACACACCATACTGCACCTGGACACTTTAAGGACAATCTTTAAAAACCATACACATTTATGTATATGTATATGTATATACATTATTTCTTCATATTCTCCATATATTTCATATTTTTATATAGTTTTCTTATGTAGTTTATACTTTATTATTTTATTCTCATCTTATTTTTTGCTTTTTTTTATACTTTTTTTTATATTCTTTTTTCTTATACTTGACAGTTGCATAAAGCATTTCACTGCATATTGTACCCTGTATGTGTGTATGTGGCGAGAGTGAGAAACAGTCTAAAAATCTGGTACACGGGTAGGCAGGGTAATACAAGGCAGGCAAAAACACAAAAACCAGAGTCAAACCAGGCAGGGCGAAACAGGATGGATGAATCACAGTGCACAGGGCAAGCTTAGAAGACCATCTGGCAAGGAACCATGTGAAAGCAGCATCCTTATATAGTACCTAAAACCAACGAGCAGGCTTGAGTCTGGAGACATGGAAGCTAGGGTGAATACGTAGGACTCTGGGGAGCTTGAGTCTGATTGCCACTGGGTTGAACACCTTGGAGATGGCAAAAGGCCCAACAAAGCATGGGGCAAGTTTCCTGCAGACAACCTTAAGCAGCAGGTCTCTGGTGGATAGCCAAACCCTCTGTCCAACTCGATACAGGGGTGCTGGATGGCGCTTGAGATTGTCCCAATGGCCATAGCTCCTAGAAGAACCGAGTAGGACCGCACGTGCCTTTCTCCAGACACTTCAAGGCAAGGGCAGAGGGAACTGATGCCTCCATTTCCTGGTTGGAGAACAGTGGAGACTTATGGTATTCATATGTGGCCTGGAAAGGGGAAAAGCAGCCGACAGCAGGGAGTTGTGGGCGTATTCCACCCACACCAAGTTAAAGGACCAGGCCTTACTTTCTTTGGAACAGAGGATGCAAAGCCCTTTTTCTAGTTCATGGTTTAGCTGCTCAGTTTGTCCGTTAGACTGAGGGTGGAACCCAGAAGACAGGCTGATGGTGACCCCCAGGAGCTGGCAAAACTCTTTCCAGAAGTTAGAGGTGAACTGAGGACCACTATCGGATACAATGTTGCATGGGAGGCCATGCAAGTGAAAGACATGCTGGAGGACCAACAAGGTGCGGGATAGATAGACAGATAGATACAAATTTGTCATTGCATAGTACAGATACACAGCAACGAAATGCAGTTTGTCATCAACCAGAAGTGCAAAAGTGCAGATAAGTATCTAGCATATTTACAGCAAGTGGTATATGTGAAAGCATATACAGTAAATAAATATTACAGAATTACAGAAATGGTTCTACGGTTATGGCATTGAAGAGGAATGTGCAGAGTGAAAGGTTACAAGATTACAAGAATATATATATATATATATATATATATATATATATATATATATATATATATACACACATATGTATATATGTGTGTGTTTGTGTGTGTGTGTGTGTGTATATATATATATATATATATATATATATATATATATAATAAAAAAACACATACACACACACACATATATACATACACACACACGTTATGTACACTAAAGCCCTATTCGGACGGGACTAGTTGTACAGGGGGGTCGTTAGAGAAATTTCAGTTTCACAGATGTACTTTGTGATTTTAATCCCGTTCGAATCTGCCATGTCTGTCTTAATTTCCTCACACGACCTGTGTAAAAATTCCAGAGCAAATTACCTACTGTTTTTCAGCAAAATCGGTGATCCTCTGAGAAATTTAACCCCGTCTGAATGCGAATGCCTGTGTTTGCCGAAAATGTATTTTCTTGTCTGTTTTGGTCAACGTTGTAGTATTATGTTACTTACGGTAATGTTATGAGGCATATAGTATGCTTAGGAACCTATATTGGGGGTGTTACGGTACTGTTGGAGAGAAGAATATAAGTTCTGTTAAGAAGTCATGGCCGGCTGTCGCGTGGTTCATTTATAAAAGGTTTATGTTGTACCTATTAAATGACAGATGTGCTGCAGAATTTTGGGGAAACTGAGTGGTACCTTAACTTCAGAATGCCAGAGGAGGCTTTCTTAAATCTCTGTGACCTCCTTTGTCCTTACATAGCAAAGCAAACCAAAGCAATGAAGACCATAGTGACTTTGGGAAAAAAAGGGTTGCTCTGACACTTTACAAGTTAGCAAGTAACATTGAATTCCATGATGTTGCAAACCTCTTTGGAATTGTGGTGAGCACTGCCTCTGATGTGTTTTGGGAGGTGTGTAAGGGTCTCTGCTAACTGAAAAGGGAGTTTAATCACAGGATTTGAAGAGAAGTCAGGGTTTCCCATGTGTGCTGGGGCCTGGATGGAACCCTCCGGCTTTCACACTGATTACTACAACAGAAAGGGGTGGTATAGCATGATACTACAGGGCTTGGTTGACCACCGGTACATGTTTCAAGATTTTGATGCTGGCTGGCCAGGGAAGTGCCACAACACTTTTGTTTTTCAAAATTCAACACTACATGCAAAGCTGGAAAATGGCTCACTTACCAAGAAGGTGTTGACATTCCTGTGCTGATTGTGGCTGATTCTGCCTATAGCCTCTCTCGTAATGTCATGAAACCGTTCCCAGAAGGAGTTGGAAGAGGGACCCAACTGCAATTCAATGCATGTTTGAGTAGGGCAAGAATTCATGTGGAGTATGCTTTTGGCCGTCTAAAGGGCAGATGGCGCTGCCTAATGAAGCACAATGACAGTCAAACTAAAAACATGAAGTTTGTTGTTGCAGCTTGCATTGTGAGTCTTGGAAGCTGGATTTCACACAGGAGCAGAGCACAGCAGAGATGCCTGAGGAGGAAAAGACAGAGCAGGATGATGAGCAGATGCACATGATTAGGGTACCCTTGTTACACCACAGCAGCTTGACCAGACCAGCTCTACTGTGGAGCAAATTTGTGAAGCATTAGTATAGTACATTTCTGTAAAGCAGTGACTGTTAATGTGTGCAATGTGATTAAACACATCTTCACTTAAAATTTTGGTAGTTTTATTTATTTTATTTTTTCTGTATATCTCAAGCACTTTTGTAAATGGCTCTTTTTGTAAGAATGAAAAAAATCTTATGTTCCTAATAAAGCTTGTGACATGTATCGAACATTTGTCTCTTTAAAGTAAACTGGCTTTTAACATATTCAAGTTACCATTTGGCATTAGTGCAAAAATGTAAACGTTGCATAGTACAAAAACATAACTACGGCATGACTCTTCATATCCCAGTCACAAGCTGTGTTTATTATGAAATTAAAACATCCAAAGAAAAGGCCCCAAAGGGTTTGCCTGGAATTCAGACACTTGGCCGAGCAAAGATATTGAAGATTCCGAGGGTCTGTCCACAATAGAAAGGGCTGCCCAGTACCCTCCAACCAGAGCCACCATTCTTCCAGGGCCAACTTGATGGCCAAGAGTTCCTGTTCGCCTATAGGATATTTCCGTTCAGCCAGGCTGAGGCGCCTTGAGAAGAAAGCACATGGATGGAGCCGGTTGTCTTTGGTGGATCACTGAGACAGAATGGCCCCCACGCCAACATCAGATGCATCCACCTCCACAATAAACTGCTGGACTGGGTCGGGGAGAGCCAGGATGGGAGCTGACGTGAAGAGGTTCTTGAGTCTGGTAAAAGTCTGTTCAGCTTCAGGATTCCAGCTGAAGGCTTGGAGGGTGGTTGTTAGCCGGTTTAGGGGGCAGCGACAGTGCTGAAGCCCCTTATGAACTTGCCATAGAAATTCATAAATCCCAGGAAGCACTGGAGCTGCTTTCGGTTAGCCTGGTGTGGCCAGTCCCTAAGTGGCTTAACCCAGATGTAGTCCATCTGTATGCTAGCGGGCAAGATAATGAAGCCCAAAAAGGTGGTACTAGTGGTGTGGAATTCACATTTCTCAGCTTTCACATACAGATGATTCTCAAGGAGATGTTGGAGCATGACTCGAACATGGTTTCTGTGTTCCTCCAGGGAGTGGGAAAAGATCAGAATGTCATCCATGTAAATGGCCACGAGGGGGAGTAGTCCAAGGCAGGTGGTCAATGGTGCAGACGAAGGGCCAATTATGGTGGAAGGATGGAGGCTCTGGTCTTCCTGAAAACAACTCCCAGGTCATGGTAGTCCAGAGGCACAGAACTGAGTTCTGGTGGAGGTTCCTCAGGGACTGGATGCTGAGTCTGGGGTTCCTAGTCAAGGCACTTAATATATGAAGATATGGCTGCCAGTCCAGTCCAGGTGGGGATTGTGTTTCTGAAGCCAGGGTTATTCCAGCATAATGGGCGCTTGCGGCAATGATATTACCAGGATTGTTATCCACTCATGGTGATGTTTGGTGACCGTCAGGCGTACAGGTTGGGTACAACGTGAGACCTTGTGTAAGATGTGGCCATCCAGTGCCCAGACTTGAAGAACAGATATATAGGGCTCAGTCTCGATGCCCAGCTGGTTGGCCAATTACTCCAGATGAAGGCTGCCAGGCCGTGGTCTTGATGGTTAACAGAGATGCAAATCTTGAGAACTGGTTTGGAGGAAGCCTTTTGCTGGACACGAAGGAGCCATGTGACCAGCCTCCTCGCAGTAGAGGCGAAGTCACTGGGAATGCCGCCTCTCCTTTTCTGTGGGTGAAAGGTGTCACCGGCCGATTTCCATGCCCTGGATGGGACCAAAACCTCCTGAAACTGTACCTTGTAATGAAGAACTCAGTGGGGAGCGTGGAGTGGGAGGACGGGTGCTGGGGTACTATGAGCGGCGGGAAACCCTTTCGGAGCGGTGTTCTCAGAGCAATGCGAGTAGCCAGTGTGATCAGATCATCCAGTTCAGGAGGTAGTTTGCGAGCAGCAAGCTCATCCTTGACCTCAGCTGACAAACCCCTGTTGAAGGCATCATATAAAGCATAGGTCACTAACAGGCGGTCCGGGTCTGGACCCAGAAGCTGTCCAATACGGACCCGGACCTACAGCCAAAACAAAAGGTTATGCTTTAAAATCTGACAGAACACTTCTATTTTATCCGGTGCAGCTTTTTACGGTAGTGGTAATGGAAACGCACAGACCAATTGCATGCGAGTTAAGCCATCCCACGTTATAACACTCAGCCAATCAATTCTGTGCATTCCTGAAGTAAACACTGCGAATCAACGGTGCTAGACAGATGAGAGAGAATTAGCATAAAGTTACACATTCAAGAAAGACAGACATGTAGAAAACAAAGGGAGAGAAACAGATGAGTGAAACGGAGAAGGGGAGAGAAACAGACGAGTGAGATGGAGAAAGGAAGAATAAAGAACAAATGGTGCTCTCCAAAAAAAGAAAAGTGTACAGCGAAAACATTTACTCCAGGATGGACAAACTCATTTCTGTTCATACTTCCCACTTCACACTAAACCAGTGTGTCTCATATGTACAGAAACCATGGCACTTATTAATTACCTGTCACCCCCCCCATTTTCATGATTTTCGCCTAGATGACATACCCGCCTAAAAAGTGGTACAGCTCCCATATACTTTGACACACAGAGGTGGGCCTGGTCTCATTGGAAAGAAGAGTCTCTAGTTACTGACACAGAGTTACAGAGGCTAGAATGGAGGATTTTTATTTCTGTCCGAGTTGTTTACCTGATAAACTGATTACATACATTGCTGTATTTAATGATGGTAGGTAAACAACTGAGAGTCATAGCCACATGTCTTGACTTTCACCAAAAAAAAAAGAAGTCAAAAGACTCAAAAATTTATTTTATATGAATATTTTTCTACGGGTATGTCCGTCCGTTCATGTTTTCTTGTTTATTTGTTTACTGTATAACTTTGTATAAAAAGACCGCATGCTTAGTTCAAAAGTCCTATAACAAAGACACCCCCTCTACCTAGAAGTCTGCTGTGAAAAAAGACCTGCAAACTGACACCCTGAGGCGTGAGAGTGTGAAAAGTTCAAGAATTGCGCAATAAAGTTGAAATTAATATGTGCATGCTCACTGCGCAGCCTGCCCTCACCAGATGTATCATGTTGCATCTCGTTGGAATCGTCTCCTTATTGGCTAAAGAGCTATGATGCTCGCAAAACATCAAATCGCTACTGGAGGGAGCAATTGTCAGTCAAAGGGAGGGTGACCCACATAGCATGGAGAGACCTCATTGGCTTCTTAGCTGCCTATCTCTGCACCACAGGCACTGGTTGGCTCATGAGAGGGCTTGTTTGATTCATTAGACCCTCGACTACAAATCTGACGCGTTTTGTAAGCCTCCAATGAGAAGTAGGAGTCGAACAAAGGACGGAAGTGAACCGCTGTTTACAGTTTCCGGTCAGAAACATAATTCTTGTGAGACGAGCAAAGCGTTTTGGATTAAAAGGCTTACATATTCCAGTTCCTTGGACTCTTGGGGATTTTTTACAAGCATTTGTTTTGGAAAATACATTAACATTAGTGACAATGTGAAGAAAGGGAAATTTAAAGACCAGCGTTTAAAGGTGAGCAAGCAAACCGAACTAGCGCCACCTAGTTCAAGTGGCTATCAAATGGTTAAATTACTATAAATCATATTATGCTTTGTGTGTGCGCTTAATAAAATTCTGAGAGTCTAAGCTTTCAAACAGTATATAATTTAACCATGTATTTAGAGGATTTAATGCTTAAAAGTTACAATGAAGTTACAATGAAGTTGATGCACTCTCGCCTCCTAGTGGTGGTGGCTCGTTCTCGCGACCGCGACCTGATAAGTGGCAATATGAAAAAACATTTTGAGACAAAACATACAGGTTTTGAACAAATATATCCAAACTCAATAATCAAAACTAAATATCGTTCCAGGGTCACCAATGAGCACCTCCACACGTGTATGAGAGTGGCCCTGACTCCATTCAAGCCTAGGATTAAAACTCTGCCAAACCAAGCTAGAGCTCAGTTCTCTCACTGCGATATATGGAAATTTGAAAATGGAAAGTTAAGCACTTTACACAATTTTCACATTTTATTTATCTTCTCTTATATTGAAATGTTGCCCTATTTTTATTTATTTAATGAGAGAACGTTATACATATCTACAATCATACATATGTTCAGTTCTATCTTACGTGACAATAAATATTGTCAAAAAGTTTTTGAATTGTACTGAATTTATTTGATTTGACAGTCAGGTATTGATTGCTTGCAGATGTTGATACAATTACTAGGCTACTTAAATATATATCACACTAACTAGTTAGACATTATGGTCTTCCGGACCTTTGCTTTAAAAAGTTTTCTCTAACTGGACCTTTTTATATTTTAGTTGAATACCTCTGATATAAAGCAATGAGGCCCCATCCACTATCTGCCGCAGCCCTCCGAAAGTCCACTGCATATTCAGTTACGGAGTGATTGCCCTGAGATGTCTCGAAGAGTGACTGTGTGGTATCATGTTGGGGAGTGGTGGAGACGAAAATCTTGCAGAGAGTTGACTGGCGTTCCTACTCAGTGGTTGCCCACCGTTTGGCCTGGCTGGTCAGTAGTGAGATAACATAAGCCAACTTGGAGCGATCTGATGGGAAAACAGAGGGCTGTAACTCAAATATGGCTGCACACTGCATAAGGAACGGCCGGCACATTCCTGGTTCTCCAGAGAAACGCTCAGTGTGAGGCAGATGTGGCTCTCTGGCTGGAGATGAAACGGCAGGGGCTGAAAGGCTCGAGAGTCACAGGTGCAGAGGTGACTGGTTCATTGGTGTCCTCCGAAAGATTAGTTATGGGCTGTGGTGGTCTGGGCCATGTTCCCGAGGAGGGACATCAGGTCTGGTGTGTCTGCTGAGTACATAACTGGCCAAATGGTACTATCAGGGTGGGCCAGAAAAGAGGACTCAAATGCAGGACGACGATGTAAATAATAAAAGTGTTTAATGAACTTGACACAATAATCAGGCAAGGCAGGCAAACACTCAGCGTAAAAACCAGTCTGTAATCCAGTACAGAGGCAGGCAAAGAATACAGGGCAGGCAAAAACACAGAGTGAAAAACAGTCCAATAATCCGGTACACAGGCATGCAGGGTAATACAGGGCAGGCAAGAAGACAGAAACCAGAAACAAACAGAGTCAAACCAGGCAGGGCAGAACAGGAACAAGGCTGGATGAATCACACCGCACAGGGCAAGCTGAGAAGACCTGGCAAGGAACCATGTTTCCTAGAGAAATTACATTGTAGAAGGAGATATAGGATGGAGCCAATCCATGGAGACCCTTAACAAACAGCAGTGTCTTAAAATGAATATGGAATTTAACTGGAAGCCAGTGAAGAGAGATCATCACTGGTGAGATAGTTTCCCTCTTCCTTGTCCCAGTTAACAACCAAGCAGCAGCATTTTGAACAGGTTGAAGATGAGACAATAGGGACTGTGAAACACCCAAGTACAGTACATTACAATAATCTAACCTGGATGAAATAAAAGCATGTATTGCAGTCTCCATGTCTTTTGATGTTAAGAATGACTTCATCTTTGCAATGTCCTAGTTAGGCAAGTTTGGTTATTAGCTTGGAAGGTTTGACGGTATTAAATGCTGAGATAATTATGAAACAAGCATTGATTTTCCTTTTCAAAATGATCAGAATCATAGCTTTATTGCCAAGCATGTTTTCACATGCAAGGAATTTGTTATAGTGACAGACGCTCCACAGTGTAGCAGAATGGCATATACAATATAGACAAATTGTATGTACAAATGTACAGGTGTGAAATGAGCAATTGAAATATACAATATAGGCAATTTGTATGTACAAATGTACAAGTGTGAAACGTTCAATTGAAATATACATAGTATATGTTTTAAATAATAGTGTGTGAGAATAGTTTGTGTTCCGTGTATGTTAAGTGTTTATCAGATGGATTGCCTGAGGGAAGAACCGGTTCCTATGTCTGGTCGTTCTGGTTCTCAAGGTTCTGTAGTAGTTTTCTGATTTCAGATTTGGTAGCTGAGCTGAACCGAACCGTAATAGAGGTGCAGAGGATGGATTCAATAATGGCAGTGTAGAACTGTTTCAGCAGATCCTGTGGCAGGTTGAACTTCCTCAGCTGGCGAAGGAAGTACAGTCTGCTGGGCCTTTTTCACAATGGAGTCTATGTGAATGTCCCACTTCGGGGGGGGGTTCCTCCTAAAGTCCACGATCATCTCCACTGTCTTGAGCGTGTTCAGCTCCAGGTTGTTGAGACTGCACCAGACAGCCAGCCGTTCAACCTCCAGTCTGTAGGCAGACTTGTTACCATCCTGGATGAGGCTGATCAGTGTGGTGTCATCTGCAAACTCCAGGAGCTTGACCGAGAGGTCATTAGAGGTGCAGTCGTTTGTGTAAAGGGAGAAGAGCAGTGGGAAAAGGACACAACCCTGAGGGGTGCCAGTGCTGATGGTGCGGGTGCTGGATTTGAGCTTTCCCAGTCTGTCAGAAAGCTGGTGATCCATTGACAGACAGAAGAGGGCACAGAGAGCTGGGTTAGTTTGGGCTGGAGGAGTGATGGGACGATAGTGTTAAAGTCCACAAACAGGATCCTCACATAACTCCCTGGTCTGTCCAGCTGCAGAACATAATATAGTCTCATCTCATAATGTAGACCCATAGTATTGACAGCATCATTCACAAACCTGTTTGCTCTGTAGACAAACTGCAGAGGGTCCAGTGATGTCCTTCAGATAAGCCAACACCAGTCTTTCAAATGATTTCATGGCCACAGGTCTGTAGTCATTTAGTCCGGTAATTTTGGATTTCTTTGGAACGGGGATGATAGTGGAGCTTTTGAAGCATGAGGGGACTTCACACAGCTCCAGTGATCTGTTGAATATCCGTGTGACGATGGGGGATAGGTGATTAGCACAGGATTTCAGACAGGCTAGTGAAACGCTGTCTGGGCCTGGTGCCTTTCTTCAATTAATCTTCCTAAAGACCTGGCACACATCATCTTCACTGAACTGAATTTTAGGTGTAAAAACGTGTCTCGCCACCGCGCGATTTCCCCGTTAATCACGTCGCGATCCGCTCTAAAGAGCTGAAAGCCCAGCAGACTTAATGCACTGTCCGGAATGGCATCTGTTCAGCCAGGTTTCCGTGAAGCAGAGAGAAAATCCTTGTTTGTTCGGGTGAGCAAAAAGAGATCGCCCGTTTTGTTGGATAGGGAGCGGAGATTCACCAGATGGATGCTAGGCAGCAGTTTTCTTAAACCGCGCTGTCTTGAGTTTCATGAGCGCACCGGTGCGTTTTCTCCATCTGCGCTTCCTGAAGCACTTAAACAGCGCAGCCGCGCCACCAACTACAATATTCAGCAAAACGTCTGAATAATCAAAAACCGGTAAAAGATCTTTTGGTGTGTACAGCCGAATGTTCAGAAGTTCATCCTTGGTGAAACTGATCGGGTTTTCTTGACACAGGAAAAACTAACAAAAACAGTGCAAACACTGAGGAGCTAAGCACTGAGGCTTAGCTTATATATGAAGATATATTGTTATATAATCCTAATGGGTATGCCTATTTATACCCCTGTATTCCACTATTTGTGAAGGTTTATGTATGTGACTTACATGCCTCTGTTTTCTAGTGTCCATGTTCTCATTTATCTCATTTCTGTGGTAACTTACTTTCTGGTTTTAACTCTGGTTCTTTAATCTGGTGTGTCTGAAGCTGCAATGTCCCATTTACAAAGAACTGTTAACATGCCACATTTTCAATTTAGATTCTTATTTAGTAAATTGGTAGGTTTACAGATGTATCTAAGTATCATGAAAATGGTTTAAGTAATTTTTTTTTTTACTTGCAGTAGTTTTACAAAACAAATAAGTAAATAACCATTGAACATTCAGGTAGCCATACTGGATTTTCCATAAGGATAATAAGGACATATAAATAATCTGGCCTTACATTTAACGATGAAATCTCAATCCATAAGCTCTCTCCTGATGATACCGAGTCTGGCCTGGTTTATTGCCAGTGGTTTGCTTTGCATTGATGTTTTATTCTTAGGTTGGGCTGGAGATTCTGCATAATCCTTAGGCAGTACAAGAGCTTACAGAGATAGCTGGTAGTGAAGGCAGATTTTTCCAGATTTCTAATTATGGCAACTTGAAAAAAAACATTTTCACTTTTTTGGAAAGAAGCATACTTGGAGTTGAAGGTAAACCACAGAATTTGTACAAATCAATTTTAAGACTGCTGCTGTATAATTAGGGACCGGTAATCGGTGTTTAGCGTGTTCTTATTGATTGTATGTTTTCTTCTCCTTCATCAACTTCTTATTATTCTTTTATTTCCTATTGCAGTGTATGGCAGCCCATTGAATTTTATTTCTTGAAATTTTGCTACCTTCCCAGAAGTTTTATCTGTGCATCTCTCAAGCCCTCTAGTGACCCTCTGCTCCCATGGTGATGGATGAGTGTGAAAGCTTTGGACATGATGGGGAACCGGTGTGGTGGTACATCTTTGTCCTTTTCTGTTTTTCTGTTTCTTTGCTTTTCTTCTCATGTGTACACTATTTAAAAAAGAATGGAATTATACAAAAATGACAATTAAAATATAAATAACAATCTGAATTCCATCCAGAATAAAGAACCGAATCGCAACAGTAGGGTATTTTGGTGAAAATTTAAAGATATGGGTCAGTACCAGATACTGTACATCATTAAAGACACCATGAATTCTAAGGTATAGTAATAGGTTTTTGAACAGAATAGCATGTCATCTGGAAAGAAATTAATACTTGGCTAAATGAGGTTCTTTCAACATGACAATGATCCAAGGAATTCAAGCAATACGATCAAAGAATGGCTTAAGAAAGAAGGTTGTTGTTTTTTTGGAAAATGTACACAATAGTCCTGATCTTATAGATCCCGATATCAGAAATGGATAAGTGGGTATAGGAGACATTTACTCCAGGTTATTGTTGCTAAGGTGCCAAGAGATATTGACTGAAAGTGTTCAGATATTATTGCACACATGAAAATGTACTGTATATTTTTTTGTTTGGGTTCATTAATTGTGTCCAATAATAAATTGGATTTTAGCTGAAAATGTCATAAAACTTTTATGCTAAAATAATGACCATATCTTCAGGGTTCACAAACCTTCAAGCAGTACTGTAGAACAGTGTATACAGTACTGTATGTTGAGTAGTATGAATGTACATAATGTATATACATGTTGTATATGTACAATTCTCTCCTTAGTGCCAGTTTGCACTAGTGCAGTATGGAAGACGCATCAGGACAGAACTGTCTCAAAGAAAATAACAACCTTCTCAGAGCCTTGCATAAGGTTAAGCGCATAAAACAGATTTATGGGATCACAAAGATTGCTTCAGCACTCTACCGTGTTCTGTACATTCTCAAAACCAAAAGACTTACTTTTAATGAATGACATCTGAGTCTATCAAAGTTTACAGCATGTCATACTACAAAGTCCTTGTAGCATGTTTGTCCTTGTACCACCTGCAGCACAGATGTTTTTGTTCCTCCATGTGGCTTAAGAAAGAACAAAAAATATATATATTTTTCTACTGTCTGATGGATAGATCCTGGTTGCTCCAAGAACTCTCAGAGAGGTTTTGAACATGCCACAGATGCAGGGGATTATTCACTGTGCCATAGGAGTAAGTGTACACTTACAATTTCATAGCTCTAGTGAAAAGCATAGAAAATAATCTATTATTATGCTTGTAACACATGTATCATTTAATGCTGTTCAGTTGCCACATACAGTCTTTTTACATTTAATTTCATATGTCTTATTTAAGAATGTAACTAATTAATGCTTTAGATACGTAGAATTGCAAAAAAGAAAATTTGGTAAGATGTACACAATACCAAAGATAGCAAATTTAGTCTGCAGATTAAAATAAAATTTAAAAAATAATAATTTCATATTCACAATTGGACTGAGTGTAAACACTGCGTTATATTTGCTAAATGATTTTCATTCCCCTGATCATGTGTTTGACATTTCTGTTTTCCCAACAGTTATAAAAGGATCAAACAGATATGGTTGATCATTATTTTGATATGCTTTTACATTTAATCATGTGGGACATATTTTTCCTGTCACCACTTACACAGATAAAAACAGTTGTTGCCTTACTTTCACTGGAAATTAATAAGACAAAAAAAAATACTTGTCAGGTTAGAGAGAAACCATAAAGTACTAGGCTTCTTTCTTGCAGATCTCCTTTTTACCACCAACAATTATACTATAATACTTTTTTACACAACCTTGTTTTTTTATTTATAGCCAGTATACTTTTGGGTCTATATTAATGATAAGATTCTTTTATTTTAACCTGTATAATAATAATAATCCTGACCAATCAAAAATCTGTAACAAATCAATCAACTGGTACAAATTCACTTTAATTTAGCTAATATTTATAATGTTATCATGTTTATCATGTTATAATGTTGTCTAAAGGCCTTAAAGACAAAGAGAGTAATTACTGCTTTTGGCCTGTTTATTATTAAAATTCTAAAACTGTGTTTTTACTATGCTTAATATTCCAAACTGTTTTAAAATATCAAACTGCTGCTATAACATAAGTGTAAGGATATATGTTTACTTGAACAGTCATTGTTTACAGAGTTTACATAGTTTTGCTAAATGTGCTTTATAATATACAGTATGCACACTGGTTGGCGCTAAATTTGTATATTGTCTTGTAGTGTTGTGTTTTCTCTGACTGCTTTGTGTTTTCTCTGACTGTTTTCTCTTTTGTCTTGCACTGTTTGCACTAGGTTACACATGAAGCACTTTATGTGGCTAGTACAACTTATTTTAAATCCTTAGCTCTGTGTTGTTCTATGTAACACCATGATCCTGGAGAAACATTGTTTTATTTCACTATTTACTACATCAGCTACATATGGTTGAACTGACAATATGGTTAACTTCACTTATCATTTTCTGAAAGAATAATTGCCTTTGTTAATACAGTGATGTTTTATTCTCAGGTTTCGATGGAGGTTCTGAATAAACCACAGGCAATAAAAGAAATGATAGAAATAGCTGATAGTGAAGACAGATTTTTTTTTCAGATTTTGAATTATGCTGATTTAGAAAACACTGTCTTTTTTTGGAAATAAAAATCACTGGAATGGATGGTAAAAACACCAATATTTGTAAATGAATGTAAATCAGTTTGAAATTTTCTACAGTATAACATCACTTTGCTTTGCTAATTACTGTTGAACGCTGTTTGTCAGGATGTATTTCTTACCTTTACATTTAAATTTACAGCATTTGGCAGATGCCCTTATCCAGAGCGACATACAAAAGTGTTTTTAAGTCTCAAGTTTTTAAGTTTTACGTCATTGAATACATTACTCTGGTACACTAAGTTACAGACTTATGATACCATGAGTCTAAAACACTGTTCAAAGTTATTTATTTATATTAAATACACACATACAACAAACAGGGGAGAGAGTGCTAGTTCAAGTATTTTCAAATAACTTTACCAAGAGAGTGAATATACAGGGAGAAAAGAAGAGTACCATGTACTGAGCCCTGTAGTACACCAGTGGAGAGTCTGCGTGGAGATGTCGTCACTCCCCTCCATGTTACCTGATATAAGCAACCTTCCATGTGATACTGATCCGATATCTGTGTTCTTTTCTACCTTTAAAACTAAAGAATGTATACAACTTGCTTAGTTATTAAGATTTATTTGTTTCTGGCAAAGAAATACAAAAATGCCCATTACTGGATGAAAACTGAAAACCCAAGAAACCTTAAAATGTATTAATGCAGTAGCAAACTTACTGTCTGTCGCAGGCGGTTGTGCAACATATTTCCCATAAAATGTATTATATTTATTTACATTAATGCAATTAATGTAGGTAAAATGCCGAATGGAGTTTAATTTATTAGGGCATTCCTCAAGCAGAATGGATTTGACTGGCGGCGCTCTGAAAAGTAATTAAAAAAAATTATGGGCTGAATAGAGACGGTAAAAGTGGGTGGGTCCAATATTATTGGTCTTAAAAAGTGGGTGGGTCCTGTCCCACTCATATATAATGGTTCCGACGCCCATGACCACGACTCGGACTCAAAATGCTTGGAACGGCGTCAATACCGATCCGAAATATCGGATCGGTACATCCCTACACTGAACCCATTAAAAGTATTCTTGATATTTAATAGAAATTGAAATCCCACTGTATTTTCTAAAATACAAGATAGGTCACTTTTTTATACCTAAAGTTGTATAGTAGTATGTTTGATTAACATTAAAACAGCACAAATATTTCTACAGCTGGCACCAGGATTGTCCTGAATTAACATGTACCGGAACATGTAAAGTCTACAAATTACATAATTTGTCTACTCTGGGTCAAGACATGAAATATTACAGAATTTAGATTTGAAAACCTATTGTTGTGCTTAAAATAAAACATGCAGGAAGATTTTCTCAAGTGCTATAATTATGGCAGAATCTTCAAGTTCAGTCATTACACAAATCAAATTTTCAGGCAGCAGCTGGTGGGAGGAGTGACGGTGTGTTCAGACTGAGGAATGGAAGACAACACCAGAAACTTATGTGCTGACAATCTAACAGACAATAGTAGCTTACAAGTTATTCAACAATCTCGACAAGATGTTTGCAGCTGTGCTGTTTATAACAGGTATGTCTCTTTTCTAGCTTACTCTATGGTCATCTTACACGTTTAAGACGTATTCACATTATACATGGTACAGATAAAATCTAAGATTTTTGATTAAAACAGAACCAAGCGTGAAGAGTTTCTTACATTTGTTACTATTCTGTACTAGGCTTTATTTTTTTATTCTCTGAATATATTTTCACAGAGATTTACACAGCATTGGGATTCAATATATACACTGAGCCAGTGGGCAATTTTAAAAACGATGACCCGCTGTTTGGCCAAACCATTATTCAGTCACAGGATGGGTTAGTATCTTTCACAAAGATTTTAAAATAGCAAAATATGTTTAATATGCTTATTAACCAAAGTCTCTGAAATATCAGAAGTGAGTGAAAATAACTCGTGCTTTTATATATATATTTATATTTATTATTTATTCATTTATTTTTAGACTTTATGTTCCTTCTCCAACCTCTGGAGACATTTTCAGATGCAAAGAGAATAAATGTTCCAGTATAAATATTTCTGGTAAAGTTTTTCTTTGTCTATCTCATATGTATTTTAAAAACAGGCCAGTCATGCTTATACGTATATTACACTATTTATTAAGTAACATTTACCTGCAATTATTGTAACATTATCATGATATTTTCACACTGCAATACTTTAATGTAATTAAAATGTATTCTAATAAATCAATTACAGACGTAACAAAAGGCTTGACTCCAATTGCATCTGTAGCATCCAGGTTGAAGGAAGATGAGGAGCACTTTCTGGTATTTTTTTTTTTCATATTTTCAATCACAAAATGAAATATATGAATAATAATTTTTTTAAACTGATTTAAACTGATGTATGATATTGTGTGTGAGTTTTCTGTCTGCTCCTGATGACACGTCTAGTTCTCTGTGTGAAACCACAGTTTCCCTTTGCAGAAGGCGTTAGACATAACAACGTCTCTTTTAAGCACCCTGTCAAGTTCCCTCATGAAGTGACTATGAAAAGAGATGATATGGTGCTGATCTGGAGCTTGATAAATAAATGTTGTGTAGACTATGCACAAAAAGCTGTAGCTGTATACAGAGACAAACATAAAGGACCGTAGCAGGTCCTTTAAAAGTCTCTGGGGAATTTTCTTTTCCCTATAGATCGCAGCCATCTGCCGTCACTCCTGACCTTTCTTAGTCATAAATCTGACCACACACATTTCCGACAAACAATAGAGACTTCCCCAGCAGCCATCCTCTTGTTGTAATTCTGCTTTCCTTCCGTGAGGCACTTTATTATCTAAAACACGACAAATCAGTTACTAAATTTTTATTTGGCATCATTAAAACATTGGTACAAAAAAAAGCCCAAAATTAGACAAATCAATTAATTACTTTATTTATTTCCAATGTAGAAGTTGTTACTCAGCCATTTATTATTGTCAGGTAGTCAGGTTGATTTTAACTGAAAATTTCTAGAAAAGCAAATGAACCGTAAATGAAGGTCTGTTGTCTCAACACTTAGGTTTGTAACCAAGTTCGGACAAGGAATTCATCGACTGAGTATTTCAATGGAAACTGTACATTTATATTTGATGATCAGGAAAAGAGCAAAATCTATCCTGTTAAGTTGGGTATGTGTCTGCACTAAATAACAAGAAATTCTCTAGTCAGAATACTTCACACTCATCCTCACTTAATAATAATACACCATATTAGTTTTAGAGCTGCAGAATCCAAATCCTAACAACAACAACAACAACAACAACAACAACAACAACAACAACAACAGATATCAAGCCAGTCGAATGTCTCAAGGTAAACAATCTGACTAAATAGTAAAAATGAATGCTAATTAAGAATATATTATGCATATTTTTACTGTTAATGTATTTTTAAATACTGTAAATGATTGTAATTAGACAAGTCGAGGAAGAGAAGAGCTGAAGAGAATGACACAATTGCTGATGATGATGAAGAAGATGAAGGTATTTCAATTTTGTCAAGCAATGACAAAACAGATTATACAACAAAAGATAGTAAATATAAGTTTGAATATCAGTAAACTACAGTTTGTATTTGTATTTGTATCATATGTATTTTTTTAAATCTCTTTTGCTACTTTTGTTTATGTAAAGATGCAGGAACGGAGATCGCTTTTGTGCTGGACGGCTCTGGTAGCATTGAGCCGGACGATTTTGTAAGGGCAAAAGACTTTATCAGTAACGTGATGAAAAATGTTTGGACAACATGTTTCAGTGTAAGTAAGGGACAAAACATAATAAAAGCTCATGATTTGATAAGTGTATAAACCTGTATAACAATATATAAACCATTGTAGTATATTGGGAAAATACTGGTCAAGATAGTTACCGTTTTATTCCTTTTAAACCATTTAAAATATAGTAGTGTATCTGTAATTTTTAACTAGTTAAAATAAGAAAAAGGAAAACACTACTGAAGATGGGTTTACTTTTAAGTCTGGTTCTGCTCGAGGTTCTTCCTTATATTTTCTCAGGGAGTTTTTCCTTGACACCTCGGGCTTACTCATTAGGGATAAATTAGAATTTAACATTTATAATTTATATTCTAAATGTTTATATTCCTGTAAAGCTGCTTTGTGATAATGTCCATTGTTAAAAGTGCCATACAATTAAAATGTCATTGAATTGAATTACTGCAAAAGTCTTAAGGACCATATGAAATGTCTTTTGCATTAGTGTGTTAGAAGAAATTGTATAATGAAAAAAAAGAAAAGTATAAAGTACTAAAACATCATTATGTCTGTCTGGAATTGGATAAATTATCTTCATCAACACAGACAAAACTAAACGGTTTACATATAATTGATAAAGTTATATAAATGATAAACTCTCTCTCTCTCTCTTTCTCTCTCTCTTTCTCTCTCTTTGTCCTCAGTGCAACTTTGCAATAGTGCAGTTTGGGAGAGACATAAGAACAGAACTCTCTCTACAAGAAAATGATGACAGTAACTATGCCTTGGATAAGGTGAAGAACATAAAACAGCTTGGGGCAGTCACCAAGACTGCCTCAGCCCTCTACCATGTTCTGTAAGTACTCGAACACAAACATTCATTATTATGAGTTTATGCAAAAGTGCATAAATTGCCAACAGTCTATCGTAGCACATCTTATATTTATTAGCATCTCTGTCCTGTACAACCCGCAGCACAGACATTTTTGTTCCTCAAAATAGATCAAAAAAGAATGCAAAAAAAATGATTATCCTACTGTCTGATGGAAAAATGGTAGGAGATACAAGAAACCTCAGCGATGTTTTGAACATGCCACAGATGAATGGGATTACTCGCTATGCTATAGGAGTAAGTGTACACTTTTATAATGTTTCGTGTCTCTAGTGACACAAATTGAACAGGAACTAGTAATATGCATCCTATAGTATTAGATTCCTACTTGGTTACCAAACCCAAAGTTTAATCTTGTTACATTTATTTTTATATAATTTGTACAAATATTGCTCGAATGGAAAGTTAGAACATCAGTTGGCCAAAAAGTGAAAGCTGTAATAATTTATTCCATTGCTTTGCCCCAGTGCCAAAGATAATTCATATTTAAGAAACTTTAAAAATGTTTTAAGCATATGTGATTAATATCAAAAACCTCTTTAGGTTTTTTTTTGAAAATAAGACTGTGTAAATGCATCTTTAAAATATATTATATGGAGAGATATAAAGGGTTCATTAACAATATAGCACTAATACACTAATCTATTCTCAGGTGGGGTCAGAGGTCCTGAATAATTCAAAAGCAATAAACGAAATGATAGAAATAGCTGGCAGCAGTGAAAGATTTTTCAAAGTTTCTAATTATGCGGCCTTGGAAAAAATTCTTTCTTCTTTGGAAAACAGCATAATTGCAATTGCAGGTAAGTAATTTGAAAATAAGTGCAAATCACTTGTGTTGTTAATAACCGATCAATAATTTATATTTACACTGCTGAATTTTTGCTGAAACTTTGGTCTCTAATATTTCTGTATTATACTTGTATCTTTTATATCCAGACTTTGCTCAGAGTATTTCAATTTTGTCAAGCAATCCATGAACAGATTATACAACAAAAGATAGTAAATATAAGTTTGAATGTCAGTAAACTACAGTTTGGATTTGCATCTAAGTCATATGTATTTTTTAAATCTCTTTTGCTACTTGTGTTTATGTAAAGATGCAGGGACGGAGATCGCTTTTGTGCTGGACGGCTCTGGTAGCATTGAGCCGGACGATTTTGTAAGGGCAAAAGACTTTATCAGTAACGTGATGAAAAATGTTTGGACAACATGTTTCAGTGTAAGTAAGGGACAAAACATAATAAAAGCTCATGATTTGATAAGTGTATAAACCTGTATAACAATATATAAACCATTGTAGTATATTGGGAAAATACTGGTCAAGATAGTGTAGCGATTTTGGCTCGCGAAGCAAGGTAAATATTTATAAGTAACTATAATGTGTTATAGTGACTTCCAAATATTTTAACCTAAGTTGAAATTAACGGTACTGGAATTAACGTTACGCTTATTTGGTCTGTTCGTCCGGCGAACAGGCCGTGTAACCTTTATTAATTCTATGAAGGTGGTATCTTCCCGGCCAAGAAAGATTCGCTTTCCTTTTACTGTATACCGTAATTTAAATTAAATTAACTTAATAGAGCATGTAGTTCAGACCAGATATTGCAGGTACCTTAATTTGTGAGCGATACTCAGAGACAAATCACCTGTGGCTCAAAATTATGACATTTAATGAATGAGACAAACACAACATAAAACTAACTACATAAACAAACAAAAGAAATAGGGAAAACGAAAATGAAAATAAAATAAAACAAAAGAAATTAAAATTGGGGAAAGGGAGGAAGAGACTGGAAAGAAGAAACTAGAGAAAGGAAGGAAAGGGATGGCAAACTTAGACTCAAAAATCAATCACACCCTAACTGGGAAATCGTCACAGAAACTTAAATTCACCTTAAGATTCAATGAAAGATTCCTACTTAAAATTACGCATCTAAATTGGTTGGTAAAGGAAACGGTTACTTGCATTGGCTTACTGCACAAGAGTCCGGATGCAACAGAGAAATCTCTGAAAAGTCAGTTAGGGTGGGGTCAGACGTTTTTCCAAGTTCTCCTGAAGATCAGAGCAGTTGTCGTTCTTGGAAGTGAAGCTTGCTGGAACTTCTTTGAAGGAAGATGGAGTCGTCTTGAAGCTGTTCCGAAAGTCTGACCACGGATTAGTGGTGTTTGTGACAATTTAAAGGTCGCGAACTCCACCCATCTTTGGGGAGATGACCAATACTTCGGTCAGGATTTTGGAGGGAAAAACTCACTTTGTTTCAGGTGTCTGTGGGCGTGGTTTAGCTATCAAACTTTTAGATGACTTTAAAGTTTGATCCAGGGTGTATTAAGATGGTATGGCGCCTTTCGTGCTCAAATAAAATACACCAGTGCTTGAAAAAAATTAATAACCGATAATTTTGTGGTCATTTGGATACTAAACATGAAGGGTAATGACGGTATAACGGGATTGGCAGCCGGGACAATGTTTGGAGGGCCGTGACGACTGGGGTGATGTCGATCATTTGCTTCCCCCCCTTTGCTTGGCATAGGCTTTCCGGGCTAAGTCTCAAAGCTGATGGATGGACATTTCCCGTGGGCAGGCCAGGACCCCCAGGTGGTGACTTACAGCAGGGTGAAGGTTTCTGAGGAAAAAAGTTTTGAAGTTTAAGTCCTCCTCCATTCCTGGTTCATTTCGCGCTCCGAAGTAGGCCTGTCGGAGCCTGTTGTAATAAGTTTGTGTGGTTTCATGTCTGCTCTGTTTTAGGTCCAGGGCAGTGAACAGTTCTTGCTCTGACTCTGGGTCAGAGAATTCCTTAATCAGGGCTTCTTGAAGCTGCTGGTAATTCTCTTTGATCTTGTCTGGCTGCCGATCCAGGAAGGTGGACTTCGCGGCTGGAGGTGATCCTGAGGAGTTAGAGTCGGTCTCGTGTAGTGATGTTAGCTACCGTCTGTGAATGAAAATCAATGTCTTGCAGGTAGGCATGTATGTCATAGCCTCCTGCCGGGTCTGATGTGAAAGTAGGGATGTTTCTAGCCAGTTTGTCCAATTCCTTAGGGGTGACCCTGTGACTGGAACGCGGGGTTTCTTGAAAAGTCTCCCACCCTGGGGAGGTCTCGGGTCGGAATTCCTCACCCCCCTTTTGAAATGTCGATTTTTGTTTTGGGGGTATGAGTCCACTGGTTAAGGGAAATTCCACGTTGAGCCTTTCCTTTTCAGGGTCCCTTTGTAATCTATATGTGTGTTTTAGTTCTCTGTGAGTTATGTCAAGTTCGTCTTTTAAATGAGTTCTTTCTTGACACAGGGCATTGATTTCCTCCTTTTTCCACTTTGCAGATGCCTTTCGTATGCCTTAGCTTTGGCAATTCTGTCCTTAAGTTCAGTCTCTGCTCTTATCAGAAGGGCCTTGGCTTGTTGGAGTTCCTCCTGGGTGTCCTTTTCCTGTTGTTCTCTGCGTGCTGTGTCTGCGCGGAGGTCAGTCAGGTCCTGTTGTAGTCCTTTTACTTTCTCCTGCAGTTCTGTGTCCTCTTCATCTGCCGTTTCTCGTTGGCTCTGAGTCCCTGCCTGGACTTGGTCTAGCTGGTCGTGAGCCTGTGCCAGGTTCCTCTGAGCCTCCCCAAGTTGGATCTGTAATGACAATGAATCCTGTTGTAGGGGAGAGTTTTTTTCTTCCTCCATTTTTGTCTGGGCGATGAGGTTGTAGGTCAGTGCTCCGAAGATCTTGGCCAGCTCCTTGTGGCTATAGTCCTGTGCTGGGTTATGAGACATCACTGCACTCAGGTTGTCATCAAGCTGTTCCCGGCTCAGGTGTTGCAGATCAGCAGCAGTTTCGGGTAGAAAGGTACCCGTCATGGCGTTCAACCAGGTCTCTAGCTGATCCCGGTGTGTCTCATGGCTGGAGGGTCTGGACATGTTGGCTCACTGGCGAAGAGAGACTGAGACAAGGGCCAATGCAAGTTCTTACAATAATGGTGGCCTACGCTAATAGGCGAGAACGTGCTGTCCACTCAATTTGCCTAATGGGTAATCTAAAAATTTGGCTACTTTAAATTGCTAAGTTTTTCTGTGATGATTTCCCAGTTAGGTCTTTACCTTACACCTCAACTAAATAGAATGAACATAGACTGATCAACTCACAACACAAAGGTGATAGAGCAGGACAAGGCCTGGACGGGAAAGAGTTATAAAGTTGAAACTAAATAGCTGAAACTGAATTTTAAATTTAGCTTCACCCTCTGTTTAAAGTTTCATTTCAAATAAGTGAGGGGAAGTGGGAAGCAAATAAATGAGAAGGGAGAAAAGAGAGAGATGAAAATAGTGATAATAAAAAAAACAATAAAAGCAGATAACGAAACGTCAACATAGAAATTCAGTAAAAGAAATTACTACTAATAGTAATAAAACAAAACGGGACCAACAAAAACAACCAAAATTGATAATAATAAAAAGGGAAATAATTAAAAAAAATTAAGAATAACAAAGAATAATAAACGAAGATATAAAAATGAAATAAAATTGAAGGGGCCAACCACAAAAACCAGGTGGCAGAGAGAGAGAGAGAGAGAGAGAGAGAGAGAGAGAGAGAGAGAGAGAGAGAGATAGTTCACACACACTGAATATAGGGGTTAGAAGTGGGGGCTGCTTGTAAAGATACTAGTTACTTAACAACCTATCCCTTGGTGTTTATCTGGAAGTGTGGTGCCCTAAATCATTTCACTAGTGGGTGTGATTGATAACGTTTGGGGTAAGATTAGTCTCGACCCTACGCGTCATGCGACCTTATTTCGACCGGTTCAAATTAAGGAAGCAGGCTTTATTTGCTACCTCTATAAAATTGTAAGATTGAGAGGACGAAACTTAATAATAAAGGTAAAATAGAAGTATATATAGTCAACGGGGTTTCCTTCGCTGTTGATATGTAAGATTAGGTCTTAAGAATTAGCTGATAAGAGTTACACTACTCAAATCACAGTTTAACAACTGAGGAAAGGTTTCTCCTTTCCACAAATTCAACAGTTTTTGCTACTCAACGACACACAGTGGGTGGGTCAGGTTTTCTTCGCTGCCCCCAAATAAATAGATAAACAAAAGAACAGGGTTTCTTCGCTGTTCTTATTCGTTACTTGATCAAGGTTTGGGACTCCTTTTACATATCAATCAACAACCGGTCAGCAGTATCTTTATAATTGGATCTGCATTAGGCACGCATCAGTTAGCTACTCTGATGGTTAAACCTAAAGGAGTGCTATCGTCTGGTTGAACGAAATTGGAACACGCAATGACTTCAACAGCGATACAAATACAAGGCCTTAAAAGATGATAAGAGGAAAACGCTCAAATCAATCTTTAATCGAACTATGGAGAGATTTCTTCATCCCGACAGCTGATCTTGATAATATTAAAATGTGCAGTAAAGAGATTTCTTCGTCTTTACAAGGGATTCTTAATATTATGACTGCAGTTTAAGTCTTCTCTTTTCTTTTTCTTTTTTTTCGATTAATCGTGACTCATAAATAAATAAATAAAGGAATAAACAAATAAAATAAACTCAAATAGTGATCACTCTAGCTGAGTCTACGTTGCAACCTATCTCACCACAAGCGCACAGTAAATCAACACCAGTAAATTGACGCTGAGTTAGCTCACAAAGCAAAGTTTGAACAACACGCCTGCATTCTCCACCATTTTATGTAGCGATTTTGGCTCGCGAAGCAAGGTAAATATTTATAAGCGACTATAACGTGTTATAGTGACTTCCAAATATTTTAACCTAAGTTGAAATTAACGGTACTGGAATTAACGTTACGCTTATTTGGTCTGTTCGTCCGGCGAACAGGCCGTGTAACCTTTATTAATTCTATGAAGGCGGTATCTTCCCGGCCAAGAAAGATTCGCTTTCCTTTTACTGTATGCCGTAATTTAAATTAAATTACCTTAATAGAGCATGTAGTTCAGACCAGATATTGCAGGTACCTTAATTTGTGAGCGATACTCAGAGACAAATCACCTGTGGCTCAAAATTATGACATTTAATGAATGAGACAAACACAACATAAAACTAACTACATAAACAAACAAAAGAAATAGGGAAAACGAAAATGAAAATAAAATAAAACAAAAGAAATTAAAATTGGGGAAAGGGAGGAAGAGACTGGAAAGAAGAAACTAGAGAAAGGAAGGAAAGGAATGGCAAACTTAGACTCAAAAATCAATCACACCCTAACTGGGAAATCGTCACAGAAACTTAAATTCACCTTAAGATTCAATGAAAGATTCCTACTTAAAATTACGCATCTAAATTGGTTGGTAAAGGAAACGGTTACTTGCATTGGCTTACTGCACAAGAGTCCGGATGCAACAGAGAAATCTCTGAAAAGTCAGTTAGGGTGGGGTCAGACGTTTTTCCAAGTTCTCCTGAAGATCAGAGCAGTTGTCGTTCTTGGAAGTGAAGCTTGCTGGAACTTCTTTGAAGGAAGATGGAGTCGTCTTGAAGCTGTTCCTGAAGTCTGACCACGGATTAGTGGTGTTTCTGACAATTTAAAGGTAGCAAACTCTACCCATCTTTGGGGAGATGACCAATACTTCGGTCAGGATTTTGGAGGGAAAAACTCCCTTTGTTTCAGGTGTCTGTGGGCGTGGTTTAGCTATCAAACTTTTAGATGACTTTAAAGTTTGATCCAGGGTATATTAAGACGGTATGGCACCTTTCGTGCTCAAATAAAATACACCAGTGCTTGAAAAAAATGAGTAACCGATAATTTTGTGGTCATTTGGATACTAAACATGAAGGGTAATGACGGTATAAAGGCAGCAGTACATTATATACACAGATCAGTAATTAGAGTATAACTTATTTTAAAATACAATGTTGTTTTCTGACACATGAATAAAATACACCCTTGTCAGGAAATTAAGGAGCAAATAATTTTAAGTCAGGCAAGCCCTAAAAGAAGAACACATTACAAAAAGGGTTATAAAAATGAGAACCTTAGAGTACCTTATCTTGGGTTTTATTAGTAAAAGGAATGTCTCATTGTGTGAGTGTGTGTGTGTGTGTGTGTGTGTGTGTGTGTGTGTGTGTGTGTGTGTGTGTGTATGTGTGTGTGTGTGTGTGTGTTCTGGTTTAGGGCCCCTATGAGTCGTTTAGGGCCGCATGGGGTTATCTGGTCTTTGTGTAGGTTCCAGACATTCTGGAGCCAGGTGTGTGTGTAAAACTGGGTTGCTCATCGGTTAATTGAGGAGTAGATGTTGAAATTTAGGGTGCTACAGACACTACAATAGTTACCATTTTATTCCTTTCAAACCATTTAAAATATAGTAGTGTATCTGTAATTTTTAACTAGTTAAAATAAGAAAAAGGAAAACACTACTGAAGATGGGTTTACTTTTAAGTCTGGTTCTGCTCGAGGTTCTTCCTTATATTTTCTCAGGGAGTTTTTCCTTGACACCTCGGGCTTACTCATTAGGGATAAATTTGAATTTAACATTTATAATTTATATTCTAAATGTTTACATTCCTGTAAAGCTGCTTTGTGATAATGTCCATTGTTAAAAGTGCCATACAAGTAAGATGTCATTGAATTGAATTACTGCAAAAGTCTTAAGGACCATATGAAATGTCTTTTGCATTAGTGTGTTAGAAGAAATTGTATAATGAAAAAAAAGAAAAGTATAAAGTACTAAAACATCATTATGTCTGTCTGGAATTGGATAAATTATCTTCATCAACACAGACAAAACTAAACGGTTTACATATAATTGATAAAGTTATATGAATGATAAACTCTCTCTCTCTCTCTCTCTCTCTCTCTCTCCCTCTCTCTCTTTCTCTTTGTCCTCAGTGCAACTTTGCAATAGTGCAGTTTGGGAGAGACATAAGAACAGAACTCTCTCTACAAGAAAATGATGACAGTAACTATGCCTTGGATAAGGTGAAGAACATAAAACAGCTTGGGGCAGTCACCAAGACTGCCTCAGCACTCTACCATGTTCTGTAAGTACTCGAACACAAACATTCATTATTATGAGTTTATGCAAAAGTGCATAAATTGCCAACAGTCTATCGTAGCACATCTTATAGTTATTAGCATCTCTGTCCTGTATAACCTGCAGCACAGACATTTTTGTTCCTCAAATGGATCAAAAAAGAATGCAAAAAAATGATTATCCTACTGTCTGATGGAGAAATGGTAGGAGATACAAGAAACCTCAGCGATGTTTTGAACATGCCACAGATGAATGGGATTACTCGCTATGCTATAGGAGTAAGTGTACACTTTTATAATGTTTCGTGTCTCTAGTGACACAAATTGAACAGGAACTAGTAATATGCATCCTATAGTATTAGATTCCTACTTGGTTGCCAAACCCAAAGTTTAATCTTGTTACATTTATTTTTATATAATTTGTACAAATACTGCTCAAATGGAAAGTTAGAACATCAGTTGGCCAAAAAGTGAAAGCTGTAATAATTTATTCCATTGCTTTGCCCCAATGCCAAAGATAATTCATATTTAAGAAACTTTAAAAATGTTTTAAGCATATGTGATTAATATCAAAAACCTCTTTAGGTTTTTTTTGGGAAAATAAGACTGTGTAAATGCATCTTTAAAATATATTATATAGAGAGTTATAAAGGGTTCATTAACAATATAGCACTAATACACTAATCTATTCTCAGGTGGGGTCAGAGGTCCTGAATAATTCAAAAGCAATAAACGAAATGATAGAAATAGCTGGCAGCAGTGAAAGATTTTTCAAAGTTTCTAATTATGCGGCCTTGGAAAAAATTCTTTCTTCTTTGGAAAACAGCATAATTGCAATTGAAGGTAAGTAATTTGAAAATAAGTGCAAATCACTTGTGTTGTTAATAACCGATCAATAATTTATATTTACACTGCTGAATTTTTGCTGAAACTTTGGTCTCTAATATTTCTGTATTATACTTGTATCTTTTATATCCAGACTTTGCTGAGAGTTCCAGGGAGAGAGCGAGAGACCCGTTTCTTCAGCCTATATATGGGCAAGAATATTGTGAAATAGTTTAACCTTAAATTTCCCTTGAATTTCGAATCAGGGTTGTTGGGGTTTTTTTTTCCAAAAAACAAAAGCTTCTTGATTCTGATGTGTTTTTACTTCTGTTTGAATCTGATGCATTACCAACTTTTTTTTTCTTGGCAAGATATATATAACAGATATCTTAAATAAACAAGGTTTTGCTTTTGCACAGGCACACTTTTCAGTCAGTCTGTCCAGTCAAAACTGTTACTGACCTTGGTACTTTAACTCTCTACATTTGATTATATTGTCTTCTGGTAAAGTAGGTTCCTGTCTTTTGTATACTATCTGCTTAACTCACTTTGTTCTAGAGTAGTGTGATTTGAATCGTGTTATATTCTATAGCATTGTTGATTTTTATAGTGTTGGTTTTTGTTGTTCTCTCGGCTGATTAATCAGGAGTAGTTTCAGTCTCCCTTAAGGTGTGAATTGGGGGCAGGGCTTACCTATTTAAATTGAAGGTTCTCCGGTTTGTTAGTAGCTCTCTCTCTCTAACATTAGTGTCTAGTACTGTTTTGATATATTCTACCATACCTCAATTCTCACTCTTGTTTGACTACAAATATGTGCCTTAAACCCATCTCTGTACTCAAGGCCTACTCTCGCAGATGCTCTCATCCACAAAGCAGAGGTCACAATCCCAATAACCTCATCTACCCTCCTCTGTTGTGTAAGTCTCAAACAGTAGTGGTAGGTGGGCTCTGGAATTGTCCGTCTGCGGTAAAGAAAGCTGATTTTATCTCTGCTTTAACTTCCCATTACTCCTTTGATTTTCTTGCTCTAACAGAAACCTGGATATCCCCACAGAACACTGCTACACCAGATGCTTTATCCTCTGCCTATGCTTTCTCTCACTCACCACGAGAAACAGGCAGGGGTGGTGGTACAGGTTTATTGTTGTCAAAGAAATGGTGCTTTAAACCTCTACTCTTCTCTAATTTACCCATCTCTTCTTTTGAATTTCATGCCATTTCAGTTACCTCTCCTATCAACCTTGTTATCATTGTTGTCTACCACCCTCCTGGTCCCCTAGGAGACTTCCTGGAAGAAATGGACTCACTGCTTAGTGCTTTCCCTTCCGATAGCTCCCCCCTGACAGTGCTTGGTGACTTCAATCTCCCCTCTGACAAGCTACATTCTTCTTCCCTCCTGTCTCTTCTCGACTCTTTCTCCCTCACACTCAACAGCTACATCCCCACACACAAAGGAGGCAATGTCCTGGACCTGGTTTTCACCCGTCCTTCTCCAGCTACAGATGTGACTGCTACCCCACTCCACATCTCTGATCATCACCTGGTATCCTTCACCATCACTCTACCTATCTTACCTAAAACTATCTCTCACCCCCTCGCTCTTACTCGCCGCAACCTTCACTCTGTCTCACATTCATCTGTAGCTTCTGGCACTCTTTCTTCCCTTCCTGATGCTAAGTCTTTTTCCTCACTACCCTTAGACTCAGCCACAGATACTTTCCTCTCATCTCTTTCCTCAACTATGGACTTCCTCTGCCCTATGTTCACTAAACCCAAGAAAACTTCTTGTTCTGCTCCTTGGCTTTCAGATGTGCTGCGCAACAATCGAAGAGAGCTAAGATCATCAGAGAGAAAGTGGAAGAAATCACAACTTGATGCAGATCTTGATTTTTACAGAACACTTCTTGTCAAGTTCTCCTCAGATGTGACTTCTGCCAAGACTTCCTTCTACAAGGAAAAGCTTGAAGCTTCCTCACATGACCCTCGGAAATTCCACAACATCATCTCTTCTCTGCTCAACCCCCCGGCTCCACCTTCTTCATCCTCCCTGACTGCAGAAGACTTTGCTTCTTTCTACCAGGAGAAGATTGAGGAAATCTGCCGGACCTTCACTTCAGCCCCGACTGCACTTACATCTCAGAGTATGGATTCCCCTACACCTTCATTGTCACATTTTTCAACTGTGGCAGCAGAAGAGATTTTACAGCTCATCCAGTCCTGCAATCCTACCACCTGCCCATTGGATCCACTCCCTACCACTATGCTCCAGACCATCTCACAAGACCTCTTGCCCTTCATTTCCACTATCATCAATAGATCCATAGCATCTGGTCAGGTACCAACTACTTTCAAGAGAGCAAGGGTTATTCCCATCCTAAAGAAACCTGCTCTGGATCCATCAGACATCAGTAACTACAGACCGGTATCACTTCTCTCATTTCTTTCAAAAATTCTTGAACGCATTGTCTATAATCAACTGTCTGTCTGTCTCTCACAGAACAACCTCCAAGATCCCAAACAGTCTGGCTTTAAAGCAGCTCACTCTACAGAGACAGCCCTTTTGGATGTCTCTGAGAAGCTACATACTGCTAGATCAGCCAAACTATCATCCGTCCTTATCCTCCTTGACCTTTCAGCAGCGTTTGATACGGTCAACCACAAGACTCCCTCAAGAGTCTTGGGATTTGCGGATCAGCTTGGGAATGGTTTGCCTCCTACTTGGAAGGACGCTCATATCAAGTAACATGGAGGGGAGTGACATCTGCTCCACGCAGACTCTCCACTGGCGTCCCACAGGGCTCAGTACTTGGTCCTCTTCTTTTCTCCTTGTATACTCACTCTCTTGGTGAAGTTATTTCATCACATGGGTTCTCTTACCACTGCTATGCTGATGATACACAACTTATCTTCTCTTTCCCACCCTCAGATGCTACAGCTTCTGACCGGATCTCAGCATGTCTGGCAGAAATTTCATCATGGATGACTGCTCATCAGTTAAAGCTCAATCCTAGCAAAACTGAACTGCTGTTCATCCCAGGTGATTCATCCCCAGGTCACGATCTTGCTATATCCTTGCACAACGATCTGATCTCCCCTTCAGCCACAGCTTGCAACCTTGGGGTAACCATGGACAATCAACTGTCCTTTTCCTCTCATGTTGCAAATGTGACTCGCTCATGTCGGTTTCTTCTCTACAACATTAGAAGGATTCGGCCATTTTTGTCCACACAGACTGCCCAGGTACTTGTTCAGTCTCTTGTCATTTCTAGACTGGATTACTGCAATGCACTGCTGGCAGGTCTACCTATGAACGCAATCCGTCCTCTGCAAATGATCCAAAATGCAGCTGCTGGATTGTTTTCAACCTGCCAAAGTTCTCGCATACCACCCTGCTGCTGCGATCCCTCCACTGGCTTCCGGTAGCTGCACGCATCCGATTCAAAACACTGATGCTGGCCTACAAAGCCAAAAATGGACCAGCTCCCTCTTACCTCAAAGCCCTCATCATTCCTCGCACTGCACCCCGTAACCTCCGATCTACCAGCACTGCTCGACTGGTTCCGCCATCTCTCAGGGTAAGAGGCAAGTATACTACAAGACTCTTCTCTGTACTGGCACCAAGGTGGTGGAATGAACTTCCCATAGAGGTCCGGACAGCTGAGTCACTGGCTATTTTCAAGCGGCGGTTGAAGACCTACTTATTCAGGAAGCACTTCAACTAGCACTTCTTTCCTTATCCTTTGCAAAATAAAAAAAAAAAAAAAAAAAAAAAAAAAAAAAAAACTGACACTTTTTCATTGTAACTTTGAACAAATGTTTTAAACTCATGGTATCTTAAGTATGTAACCTAGTGAACCAGCATTAATGTATTCAGTGTTAGAGATTTAAGCACTTATGTACGTCGCTCTGGTAAGGGCGTCTGCCAAATGCTGTAAATGTAAATGTACTTTAAGTTACATATATTTTACATATATATGTACAGTATGTCATGTGAACTTTTTGGTATTTTATGGCATTCCAGTGTTATATGTATATATAATGTGTGAGTGTGTGTGTGTTTGCCCTGTCATGGCTTTATTTTTGCTAAAATGACAGTTCTCAGAATTCACTGGAATCCAACACCATTTCCCATCAGTGCCACATAATACAAACTAGGTGACATGACATATGAAACCCAGACAGTCTCTGACCTAGAGTTTAAAGTGAACAGTTTAAGCTGTTTATATAGTCAGACATATTTTTCACCACATCCTGTCATACTCTGAGAGAAAGGTTGACACAATCTCTATATATAACCAGATACAGCAAACAAATTGAATTATTTTACAGTGCAGGACAAAGCAGTGCATATGTTTAAACATTTTCACTTTTCTTTAATTTATCACAACAGCCGTTTTTTCACCTGACCCAATTAAACCAAGCCATCTAGGTTATGAAATGACAAAGCTCTCACAAATGCTCACTCTATTTTCAGTTCAGCTGTGCACCACAGAGTTGCACGTAAAACCACACGATCATGTGATCCAGTTTCAAAAAGGTACAAACCTGCAAATGTGCCTTCTTATTTCAATCATTACAACTATTTCCATTACAATTATATTAAAAACAATGCCATTGTTCATTAGACTTGAATGTCGCAATTTCTTAGTATTTAATTTGATCTCCATTTTTGTTTAAATGACTGTGAACACAAGCTGGCATGAACTCCACAGATTTGTACAAAATGCATGCTTCAAAAGAATAGAATAGTTTTAAGGAAAACCTGAGCTTTTGTGCAAAGCAGTTAATATGGTGTTTATCGCACATTTTCTTACATTTAAATAGGGATTAACAAAGTGCAGAATCTTAAATCTTCAAGTTATTTAACATTTATTTTCTTTGTTTTAAATATTTCAACATTCTAAAACATTCTGTTCATTTCAAATTGTAAATTGTGTTGATTTTGGTCTATTGTTTGTTTTTGTTTTTGTCAGTCAAATATGAAAATCATAAATTCTCTAGCAGAATTCACAATATCCTGGGTGCCAGCAGAGAGAAGATTAACAAATGTTTTCCTTGTACCTTGAGGTCTGTTGGGTCCAAGCAGAGTGTGCTAGACTAGAGGGGAACAGGGTACAGAATGCAGTTCAGTAATTACTTTCAAGTGGTGTGTCACAGGTCCATTTTTAGTTTGTAGGCAAGCATCACTTTTTTAAATTTGATTAAAGCTAAATACAAGTCAAGAAGCTTTTATCGTCATTTCAGTGGAGAGGGGCGAACACGCTGGATCTTGTTTACACAAACATCCCAAGCGCATATATTCAGGAGCCCCATACCCACTTTGACTACTCAGATTCGGAAACTGATTCAGGATTTGTATGGTTGAAATATCCAGCAATAAAGTCTTTAATGAACTGGGCAGATTGATAGACTGAAAATTGGGACTGGAGCAGCACAGTAATCGTAACACAGGCAGATCAATGCAGGCCAGGCCGAAACCCAGAGTAATAAACAGTCCGTAATCAGGTAAACCAGAAGGCAGGGTTAAGATGGGCAGGCAAAAGCACAATGTAAACAACAGTCCAATAATCCAGTACACAGGCAGGCAGAGTAATACAGGGCAGGCAAAAACACAGAGTGAAAAACAGTCCAATAAACTGGTACACAGGCAGTCAGAACAATCCAGAGCAAGAAAAAACAGAAACAAACAGAGTCAAACCAGGCAGGGAAGAAACCGCAACAAGGCTAGATGAAATTACAGATGCACTAAGCAAACTGAGGAGACCATCTGGCAAGAAACCATATGGAAGCAGTATCCTTATATTGTACCTGATACCTAAAATGGCCGCCGCCACGGAAGTAAAAATTCAAGATGGCTCGAAGAGGGAAGAGCACACCTTAGCATTAGAACTGGGGGGAATGTACATGGCAACAAACAAAATGGCCTGCATCTAACAATCACAAACTCCACTAGCAATGAGCAGTAACTAAAAATAAGCACAGAGTTCTCAGACCATTCTACATTGATGTAAAACACACATGACACCACCATGAGCCTTTCTGTAGAAACAAAATGTGGTAAACCTTCCAGCTGTATGGCGGCATCTAGAACTTTGTCGCTGACTCGTGTCTATGTAAAAACAACGACAGAACAGTCTCTAAACTCTTGTCGTGTGGTCCACTTGAATCAGATGTAGTCCAGTTTATTGTCCAGGGAGCAGATGGGAGAGACTATTAGATACTGTTAGCGAGATTGCAGCCAAAAAGAAGAAACTGAGAGATTAAAAACAAGTTATTGAACTTCATTCTGGGCCTTTTTCAAGGGCACACAGCTCAGATATATGAATTAAAATGAATAAAATTATATGAATTGAAACACACACTTTGTCTGATCAGCAATCTGCAGACAGACAATATTGTGGAAAATTTTGCTTGTTGTTTGTCTTTTATTCTAACCATATATAATGAGAAATTCGGTGTTCAGATTTAGAACAGAAAGAGGAAGCCTACGATTATTTCTATATTACATTTTTACATGATGATATGGGTTTCGATTACAGCAGAATGTATGACTTGTCGTGAATTCATTACCTATTAGAAATTAGGATACACTACAATGGAACAGCTTACAGATATTAAATGAACTATTGAGGATAATATATCACTATAAACTTTTACTCCATATACTATATTTGCTTAACATTAAAACAGCACAAATATTTCTACAGCTGGCACCAGGATTGTCCTGAATTAACATGTACAGGAACATGTAGTCAACAGATTCCATCTTTTTTCTACTTTGGGTCAAGACATGAAATATTATAGAATTTAGATTTGAAAACCTATTGTTGTGCTTAAAATAATACATGCAGAAAGATTTTCTCAAGTGCTATAATTATGGCAGAATCTTCAATTCAGTCATTACACAAATCACATTTTCAGGCAGCAGCTGGTGGGAGGAGTGACGGTGTGTTCAGACTGAGGACAGGAAGACAACACCGGAAACTTGTTATGTGCTGACAATCTAACAGACAATAGTAGCTTACAAGTTATTCAACAATCTCGACAAGATGTTTGCAGCTGTGCTGTTTATAACAGGTATGTCTCTTTTCTAGCTTACTCTATGGTCATCTTACACGTTTAAGTAAGACGTATTCACATTATACATGGTACAGATAAAATCTAAGATTTTTGATTAAAACAGAACCAAGCGTGAAGAGTTTCTTACATTTGTTACTATTCTGTACTAGGCTTTATTTTTTTTATTCTCTGAATATATTTTCACAGAGATTTACACAGCATTGGGATTCAATATATACACTGAGCCAGTGGGCAATTTTAAAAATGATGACCCGCTGTTTGGCCAAACCATTATTCAGTCACAGGATGGGTTAGTATCTTTCACAAAGATTTTAAAATAGCAAAATATGTTTAATATGCTTATTAACCAAAGTCTCTGAAATATCAGAAGTGAGTGAAAATAACTCGTGCTTTTATATATATATTTATATTTATTATTTATTCATTTATTTTTAGACTTTATGTTCCTTCTCCAACCTCTGGAGACGTTTTCAGATGCAAAGAGAATATATGTTCCAGAATGTATATTTCTGGTAAAGTTTTTCTTTGTCCATCTCATATGTATTTTAAAAATAGGCCAGTCATGCTTATACGTATATTACACTATTTATTAAGTAACATTTACCTGCAATTATTGTAACATTATCATGATAATTTCACACTGCAATACTTTAATGTAATTAAAACGTATGCTAATAAATCAATTACAGACTTAACAAAAGGCTTGACTCCAATTGCATCTGTAGCATCCAGGTTGAAGGAAGATGAGGAGCACTTTCTGGTATTTTTTATTTTTTTTTTTCATATTTTCAATCACATAAAATGAAATATATGAATAATAAATTTTTTTTTTAACTGATTTAAACTGATATTGTGTGTGAGTTTTCTGTCTGCTCCTGATGACATGTCTAGTTCTCTGTGTGAAACCACAGTTTCCCTTTGCAGAAGGCGTTAGACATAACGACTTCTCTTTTAAGCACCCTGTCAAGTTCCCTCATGAAGTGACTATGAAAAGAGATGATATGGTGCTGATCTGGAGCTTGATAAATAAATGTTGTGTAGACTATGCACAAAAAGCTGTAGCTGTATACAGAGACAAACACCGGACTTAATAACAAATTAGCAGGTCCTTTAAAAGTCTCTGGGGAATTTTCATTTCCTATAGATTGCAGCCATCTGCCGTCACTCCTGACCTTAATTAGTCATAAATCTGACCACACACATTTCCGACAAACAATAGAGACTTCCCCAGCAGCCATCCTCTTGTTGTAATTCTGCTTTCCTTCTGTGAGGCACTTTTTATCTAAAACACGACAATTCAGTTACGAAATTTTTATTTGGCATCATTAAAACATTGGTACAAAAAAAAGCCCAAAATTAGACAAATCAATTAATTACTTTATTTATTTCCAATGTAGAAGTTGTTACTCAGCCATTTATTATTGTCAGGTAGTCAGGTTGATTTTAACTGAAAATTTCTAGAAAAGCAAATGAACCGTAAATGAAGGTCTGTTGTCTCAACACTTAGGTTTGTAACCAAGTTCGGACAAGGAATTCATCGACTGAGTATTTCAATGGAAACTGTACATTTATATTTGATGATCAGGAAAAGAGAAAAATCTATCCTGTTAAGTTGGGTATGTGTCTGCACTAAATAACAAGAAATTCTCTAGTCAGAATACTTCACACTCATCCTCACTTAATAATAATACACCATATTAGTTTTAGAGCTGCAGAATCCAAATCCTAACAACAACAACAACAACAACAACAAAAACAACAACAGATATCAAGCCAGTCGAATGTCTCAAGGTAAACAATCTGACTAAATAGTAAAAATGAATGCTAATTAAGAATATATTATGCATATTTTTACTGTTAATGCATTTTTAAAAACTGTAAATGATTGTAATTAGACAAGTCGAGGAAGAGAAGAGCTGAAGAGAATGACACAATTGCTGATGATGATGAAGAAGATGAAGGTATTTCAATTTTGTCAAGCAATGACAAAACAGATTATACAACAAAAGATAGTAAATATAAGTTTGAATATCAGTAAACTACAGTTTGTATTTGTATTTGTATCATATGTATTTTTTTAAATCTCTTTTGCTACTTTTGTTTATGTAAAGATGCAGGAACGGAGATCGCTTTTGTGCTGGACGGCTCTGGTAGCATTGAGCCGGACGATTTTGTAAGGGCAAAAGACTTTATCAGTAACGTGATGAAAAATGTTTGGACAACATGTTTCATTGTAAGTAAGGGACAAAACATAATAAAAGCTCATGATTTGATAAGTGTATAAACCTGTATAACAATATATAAACCATTGTAGTATAATGGGAAAATACTGGTCAAGATAGTTACCGTTTTATTCCTTTTAAACCATTTAAAATATAGTAGTGTATCTGTAATTTTTAACTAGTTAAAATAAGAAAAAGGAAAACACTACTGAAGATGGGTTTACTTTTAAGTCTGGTTCTGCTCGAGGTTCTTCCTTATATTTTCTCAGGGAGTTTTTCCTTGACACCTCGGGCTTACTCATTAGGGATAAATTTGAATTTAACATTTATAATTTATATTCTAAATGTTTATATTCCTGTAAAGCTTCTTTGTGATAATGTCCATTGTTAAAAGTGCTATACAAGTAAAATGTCATTGAATTGAATTACTGCAAAAGTCTTAAGGACCATATGAAATGTCTTTTGCATTAGTGTGTTAGAAGAAATTGTATAATGAAAAAAAGAAAAGTATAAAGTACTAAAACACTTTTCAGATAACACGAACATCATTGACTTTTCAGAACATCATTATGTCTGTCTGGAATTGGATAAATTATCTTCATCAACACAGACAAAACTAAACGGTTTACATATAATTGATAAAGTTATATAAATGATAAACTCTCTCTCTCTCTCTCTCTCTCTCTCTCTCTCTTTCTCTCTCTTTGTCCTCAGTGCAACTTTGCAATAGTGCAGTTTGGGAGAGACATAAGAACAGAACTCTCTCTACAAGAAAATGATGACAGTAACTATGCCTTGGATAAGGTGAAGAACATAGAACAGCTTGGGGCAGTCACCAAGACTGCCTCAGCACTCTACCATGTTCTGTAAGTACTCGAACACAAACATTCATTATTATGAGTTTATGCAAAAGTGCATAAATTGCCAACAGTCTATTGTAGCACATCTTATATTTATTAGCATCTCTGTCCTGTACAACCCGCAGCACAGACATTTTTGTTCCTCAAAATGGATCAATAAGGAATGCAAAAAAAATGATTATCCTACTGTCTGATGGAGAAATGGTAGGAGATACAAGAAACCTCAGCGATGTTTTGAACATGCCACAGATGAATGGGATTACTCGCTATGCTATAGGAGTAAGTGTACACTTTTATAATGTTTCGTGTCTCTAGTGACACAAATTGAACAGGAACTAGTAATATGCATCCTATAGTATTAGATTCCTACTTGGTTACCAAACCCAAAGTTTAATCTTGTTACATTTATTTTTATATAATTTGTACAAATATTGCTCGAATGGAAAGTTAGAACATCAGTTGGCAAAAAAGTGAAAGCTGTAATAATTTCTTCCATTGCTTTGTCCCAATGCCAAAGATAATATATTTAATATATACATATTTAAGAAACTTTAAAAATGTTTTAAGCATATGTGATTAATATCAAAAACCTCTTTAGGTTTTTTTTGGAAAATAAGAGTGTAAATGCATCTTTAAAATATATTATATAGACAGATATAAAGGGTTCATCAACAATATAGCACTAATACACTAATCTATTCTCAGGTGGGGAAAGATGTCATAAATAAATCAAAAGCAATAAACGAAATGATAGAAATAGCTGGCAGCAGTGAAAGATTTTTCAAAGTTTCTAATTATGCGGCCTTGGAAAAAATTCTTTCTTCTTTGGAAAACAGCATAATTGCAATTGAAGGTACGTAATTTGAAAATAAGTGCAAATCACTTGTGTTGTTAGTAACCGATCAATAATTTATATTTACAATATAAAGGGAAATTTTGCTGAAATTTTGCTGAATTCATTTAGAAATAAAAGAATTTAAAAAATGTTAGTTAGCATTAAGTCAAATCTCTTTCATTATGGAATAATAAACTTGTTCTTGACATATTATCTGTTTAACTACAAAATTATTGTTGCTTCCAAACTTTTAGTAAGAAAAAAAGAAAGAAAGAAAAAAGTGGTGCTTTTTGTCTAATATGCTTTTGATTAAATATGTGAAACTGTGTCATGGTGTAACTAATTGATTGTCTCTTCTATAAGGCTTACAAAAGGGAGCAGGTTTTGAATTTCAGCTTGCAGAGGCTGGATTTAGCTCTCACATTACGCGTGATGTAAGTACCAGATAAGTACAGCTAGAGTTTTTTTTTAAAAAACCTTAAAGTAACTCCATTTGTTTAAAAGGTATCATGAGTATTTGACTTTGTCTTATATGATTACATACCATCTCTGTAAATCTGTAGGGTTCAATCCTTTTTGGTGCGGTGGGGGCCTATGACTGGAGTGGAGGGATCATTTTAACAAAAAATAACAAGGAACCTGTGACATTTTTTAATGCATCCAAGGAAGAACCCAGATTTTCCTATTTAGGTATGATAAACAGAAAGCATTCGTGTTAAAGAAACATTTTCATCAGATCACACCCTAAAAAGCCTTTTGGTAATTACAGGTTACAGTGTGACATCTGCAAATACAGACTCAGAAACACTCTATATATCTGGGGCTCCCAGATACAACTTGACTGGTGCAGTGTTTATTTTTAATGAGAACAATCAAGACATACTACAAGGAGATCAGGTTTGAAGAAATATTTCAAATAAATAAAAGCAAGAAATACTTGGAATCTTTTTTTTTTTTGGATAAAATATCTGTCTTTTATGCTGGAAATGTTTGACAGTAACGGAAATAACTAATGGTTCTGCAGGTAGGGTCTTACTTTGGATCAGTTCTCTGTGTCGTGGACATCAGTCATACAGATTATCTTCTGGTTGGAGCTCCACATTTCCATGTGAAAGGGGAAGAGGGCAAAGTGCTGATTTACAAACTGAATAAAGTATAGCTACTAATTGCATCTTTCCTTCCAAATTTTTTTTTGGATTTTATCTCTTTTAAATTAACCATTCAACGAACTGTTCCTGCAGGGAAAATTTGAGAAAGAAGCCTCTGAATTGCGAGGACTAGAAAATTACATACGTGCAAGGTTTGGCTCTGCCATCGCTGATATTGGAGACATTGATGGGAACAAAATCAGAGATGTGGCAGTGGGAGCTCCTCTTGAAGAAAATGATGTAGGATGTGTCTACATATTTAACGGATTCAAACACGGGATAAACAACCAGTATTCACAGGTAGGCTTTTTAATTCATTAAGTATTAACCTCCTTGAACTCCTTGAAAATTTGTACTTTTGTGCTTTTTACAATTAGTTTTTGACACAATTTAAAGGTAACTTGTTGAAACACATAACTTATAAAACAAGATAGCCCAGACGTTTTCATGGTTTGCATCCATCCATCCATCTTCTACCGCTTATCTGGGGCCGGGTCGCGGGGGCAGCAGACTAAGCAGGGATGCCCAGATGCCCTCTCCCCAGACCCTTCCTCCAGCTCTTCCGGGGGAATACCGAGGTGTTCCCAGGCCAGCCGAGAGACATAGTCCCTCCAGCATGTCCTAGGTCTTCCCCTGGAACAAGTCTGACTTACTGCCGGCTATGCGAACCAAACTCCTGCTCCGGTCATATACTGTAGGGACCGGACAGCCCTTAGCAGAGGGCCCCGGACCCCATACTCCCAGAGCACTCCCACAGGTCACCACGAGGGACACAGTTGAATGCCTTCTCCAAATCCACAAAGCACATGTGGACAGGTTGGGCAAACTCCCATGCACCCTCCAGCAACCTGGCGAGGGTATAGAGATGGTCCAGCGTTCCACGACCGGGACGAAACCAGCATTGTTCCTCCTGAATCCGAGGTTTGAATATCGGCCGAACTCTCCTCTCCAGTATCCTGGCATAGACTTTTCAGGGGAGGCTGAGGAGTGTGATCCCCCTGTAGTTGGAACACACCCTCCGGTCCCCCTTCTTAAACAGAGGGACCACCACCCCAGTCTGCCAGTCCAGAGGCACTGTCCCCAGCCGCCACACGATGTTGCAGAGGTGTGTCAACCAAAACAGCCCCACAACATCCAGAGACTTGAGGTACTCGGGGCGGATCTCATCCACCCCGGTGCCTTTGCCACTGAGAAGCTTCTCAACTACCTCAGTAACCTCAGCTTGGGGAATCGACGAGTCCACTACCAAGCCAAGTGGAAGACATGTTGGTGGGGTTGAGGAGATCCTCAAAGTAGTCCTTCTCCATGGCCTCACCAAACTCCTCCCAGACCCGAGTTTTCGCCTCTGCAACCACTCGGGCTGAAGCTCACTTGGCCCTCCGGTACCTTTCAGCTGCCTCCAGAGTCCCCCAAGCCAACCAGGCTCAATAGGACTCCTTCTTCAGCTTGATGGCATCCCTTACTTCCGGGGTCCAACACCGGGTACGCCGCCACGTCAGGCACCAGAGACCTTACGGCCACAGCTCCGAGCAGCTGCGTCGACAATGGAGGTGGAGAACATGGTCCACTCGGACTCAATGTCTCCAACCTCCCTCGTGAACTGGATGAAGCTCTGCCGAAGGTGGGAGTTGAAGATCTTTCTGACCGGAGACTCTGCCAAACATTCCCAGCAGACCCTCACAGTACGTTTGGGTCTGCCAAGACCAAAACCTGTTAGAACCAAATTTGCCTCCAATAACAGTTGTCACATTTGCATCACTTACTGTCAGTTCTAAAAGGTTCTTTAACATCAAAACAGTGAACCATTTTCCATATGTTTTCTAACATGCCCTTTGGCAAACTCCTTACTACTTTGCCTGAGAACAGCTTGTTCTCTCAGAGTTACACACTTTTTTTAACAGATTTACATAATGGATTTGTGGATTTAAAGGTGATGTCATTTTGAGTGGGTGATTTTTTTTCTTTGCAGAGAATCACACCCTCAGACTTCAGTTTTAAACTTGTGCACTTTGGCCAGGCAGTGAGTGTCATACCTTCAGCGGAAAACGAACAACCAGTTATCAGTGTTGGGAGTGAAGGTGTAATAACTTTCTTTAAGTGAGTATAGAAAATCGGAGTGGGGGTGGGGGGGGGGGTGATTGCTCATTGTTGGATGATGTGATATCACAGAATTTGACAGTGTGTTCTACTTCAGCAAAATTTCAAAAAGGATGTTGTGGTTGTTCATTGTTTTCTTTTTTTTATACTGTAGATTTTTATTTGTATGAAATGGATTTAAATGAAATAGATTTATATTTGTATAAAACGGTTATAAGCTACAATTTAAGGAACGTAAAATATGACATACAGAATGGAAAATTTCGAAATCTGTGTCTTATGGATTGATCAGGAGTTTTTCCAATCTCAAGTCAGTCAACTTTGCCGGTGGCCGTTCAAATTTCTGTATAACAAAGAGCCATGATTTCAGTGCCAACATGCTACAAAGAGACAGTGCTACTACAAGTGTCTAAACTAAGCTTTTGTAAATTCTAAGCAATTTAGACACGGTACAGTAAGGCAACAAATCTGAAACACTGATCAAATGACTCCTTTGACTAAACCTGTATGTCATGTGTGATATGACATTTCTTCAGTTCCTCAAAAAAAATTTTGGTTCCTACATGAGCTTTGTTCCTATTACACACACTACATACACTACGTGTATGTGGACACCTGAGCATCATACTCATATGTTTTTGTTGCTGTTAATAGCCTCTACTCTTTTGAAAATGCTTTCTAATCAATTTTGGTACGTGACTGTAATAAAATATGTCTATTAAATTTGGAAAAACCCACATATGGGTTTGATCATCAGGTGTCGTTATAATATGCAAGCTTGTAAATATAAAAAATAGACTCACTGTATTCAGTTTAGCCAGAGTACAAGATTTAATGACATGGAACTCCAAAATTCCAGCAGTGTGATTTCTTTACATTACAGTCAAATAAGAAATATTTGTCCGACTGCAACATAAGGAACCAATGTAGAGAAATATTGGTGAAATTGGCCTTGGTAGAAGCATGGATTGTAATTAGGTTAATGAAATCATGTCTTAAAATAATTGTCTGGCTTTTAACTTACTTCAATTAATTGAGCTTAACTTGTAATCCAGAATAACTGAACATTAGTTTATGCTACATAATCTATAAGACACTGAATAGCACTGAAAATATTTCAATTTCACATTATAATTTATTTTATTTTATTTTATACCCACACTCTGAAATACCCTTCATCCTTTTTTATTTGCAAAAAACAAATAGTTGGACCTTTAATGGACAATGAACCTTTATTATTGTCACAGATCGAAGGCGGTTACAGGAGGAGAATTTATTTTTATATATGAGGAGCTCTTTTCCAAAATGCTATAAATCCATTTTAATAGTTTTTATGAAAATGACTTTTTTTTTTTTACCTAGACCCACACATTTTGTTTATATTCAATTTATCCTGTTAAAATGGTCTGTTGGCTCAGTCTGAACAGTGATTGTTAAATGAAACAACAATTTTGTTGAATATAAATTCTAAGTTTCTTTTTATTTTATTCCAAAACCAACAGGAAAACATGCAACATATGACTTACAAATAAAATAAATAGTAACATAAAATAAATAGTAAAAAATAAATATTAAAAAAGAATAAATGGCTCATCCAGGCCATCAATGAGGACATATAGCATTTAGGCAAAAAACAGGTTTGGCGCTTATCGCGGTTTGGATATTGCTGAACAAACCAAAACTGTGTCAAACAGTAAAACGTAGGCCTCATTATCTGACAGATGCATGTTGAGAAGAGAGATGATGTTAAATGTGCATTTGTTAACATATTTATTATTTCACTTCTAGGACAATCCCTGTTATAATTATTAAGCCGGCAATAAAGGTTGACCATGGAATAATTCCCCTTGATAAGCAGAACACTGGAGACTCAAGCAAATTTATACTTAAGCTTGTGATTTGCTTCAACACACCAAGAGGAGACATTAAGTGTAAGTAGTTATACACAAACCTCAATGTATCAGCTTAGTTTTCTGTCTTTCATTGTTCTTTAATGATTTCCATTATTAATCATTTTGCCTCCCAAACTTTATACCTTTAGCTGGTGAGCTACCAATAGAGTACAATGTTGATTTGGACTCAGGTAAAGAACAAAAGAGACTGGTTTATATCAAGCCTCAAGAAGGGAAAATGAGGTTTAATCTAAAAGACACCCAAACCTGCATTCAAGAGAGACATCTGTCGTATTTGGTAAGTTAATTTGCATCTCTTGAGTTTTGATCCCATGTAAAAAAATCTCTTCAACAAAGTGTTTTTTTTTTACATTGTTTGCAGGGCTGTTCTGATTGTTACTCACCTATCAAGATTAGGGTGAATTTTACATTAATTCCATCCAGCACTATACCTATACGAGTTCTTGATGCATTTTCCCCAACAGAGGCCACAGAAGAGGTAAATATGAACTGCAAATTAGCTTTGAAAACAGGGCAGTAAAAGTTTAGTTAAAAAACGTGACATTCCTCATCAGCAGTATAAACAACTTTTTTGAAACTGTAGGTTTTCACACAACTGTTGGTTTGTATTAATCTCTCAATATTCAGTCAATGAATTTTGCACATTGGTTTTTAACATCTTCGGTGGGTTAAAATGGTACCCCCTATTTTAATGGTCTGAAATTGTTAATTCCCTTAATATATGTTTTTAAAGAAATTATAGCTTCTACATTTGTCTTAGTGTAAAGATCTACACAATTCACATGTAGATTATAATTGACAAACAATTCAATTTCCTTTTTGTCTGCTATGGTCTTCAATGCATAATGTGTCTATAGCATCTGTACATAATGATAATTATATATATATATATATATATATATATATATATATATATATATATAGATAGATAGATAGATAGATAGATAGATAGATAGATAGATAGATAGATAGATAGATAGATAGATAGAAAAATTTACAATTCAGTCCAATTTCTTGTTTCAAAAATGATTAAAGAAATTCACAGCGTTTATTGTCTTTTTTTATGGTGCAGATTGTGTTTGAAAGAGAATGCAGGGATCAGCAATGTAAGGCTGAAATTTCTTTGAACACCTCAGAACTCAGGTTTGGCAGTCATTATGTCAATATTCAACCCTACTGTTTTTTTTTTTGTTTTGTTTTTTTTTCTGTTTTAACACTGACAATTGTTCCCATCATTATAGCCATGACATTGTAGTAATTGGCTCCAGTCAAACTTTGGATATAAAGTTTGAACTGGTGAACTCTGGAGACAATTCTTATATGACCACTCTGACTCTCACGTATCCTGAAATGCTATCTTTTAAGGTAAATCACAATTATCCTCAAAACTCTGGAGTATTGGCTTGAAAAGCACATTGCTAGCTCATAATTTCAGTTTTAATTTTTTATGTGTTTTTTTTTTTTTTAGAAATCTGAAGGTGGAACATGTGAGGGTAAAAATGACATTCATCAAATAGTGTGTAAACTTTTGCACCCCATATTCAGACAGAATGAACAGGTACAGTATTACTCACGCACGTTGTAGGAATAAAATCTAAGCGTACATTATTTTAAAAGATAACAAAACTGCAACTCTTCGTTTTTTTCCCACTTCGCTGTACAGACCACTGTTACCATCAGTTGGCAGCCGATCAACGGAACGACAAACGGCACAGCTTCAATTATTGCTCACTTAACAGGGTTGGAACCTACACTTTTATTTTAATTGAGAAACATTTCAGATCTTTGTGGTATGTTGTACTGAAAAGTTATACCAATCTACATATATTTTCAGTGGAAATAACGGCAGTCAGGAACTTGATTATAAGACGTATAGTTTCACAGTGAAGAAGGCTCTTGAGGTTCAGCTTATTGGGTAAGGAATTCTACAAATCTTAATTTTTTTCTTTTCATTTTAACCTTTTCTTTATCATGCTGTTTACAGAAAGATTTTTCCATTTAACAGCACAGTCATGCCAAACAGACTAAATATTACAGATGAAGAAGAAAGCAGTACACAATTGCTATATTTCAATTTTAAGGTACATTTTCTGAATAGCATTTGTTTCTGCTGTGTCGTATTCTGGTTTTATTCTAATTTCAACATTTAGAGCTCAATTGTGTCTTATATTTGCAGCTGCAGGGACAAAACACATATAATGCCAGCATAACTGTGACAATTACAATTGAAAATCACACAAGCAAATCGCAAATCATCATCAAGAGTACTCAACCAAAGGTATTTGTATATAGTTTTTAATTGAGACTATAAAGTGCTACTCTGCTAAATGGAGTTAATATAAATATAGATGAAACTATCTATTCAAACTTTCTGTACATTCTAACACGCTGTTTTCTTTTGGGTAGAGCTGTGATTGGCCCTCTGATGGAAATATTAAGGTAACTTTCAAGTAAATTACAAAAACTCTTTATATTCTTTGCTATATACTGTATATTTTAATCATGTACAATATGGTCATGCTATTTTGTCTCTGTAGAAAACCTACAAGATTGTATGTAATATGACAAAGTTGGATGAAATTAACATTACGGCTGAAACGCAGATCCGAGACATTCAGGTACAGTGAAAAAACTATTACTCTATTCATATTCTACAGTATCTCTGTTCATATCTTTTTTTAGTATTACTGATTGTTAAAGACAAGCATGTTTGAAATATCTGAAACAAAGTCACTTTGGGAGTATATATTGTAAGAAGGAACCTTCTTTTAAAGAACTTAATATACAAACCAAATAAAAAAAAACTTTAGATACTATAGGTATGTGGTAGCCTAGTGGATAAGGTATTGGGCTACCAATTGGAAGGTTGTGAGTTTGATCCCAGGTCCACCAAGATGCCACTATTGGGCCCTTGAGCAAGGCCCTTAACCCTCAATTGCTTAGTTGTATTAAAAAAAGTCATTCTGGATAATATGATTATCCACTCTGGATAATATGATTATCACCACTTTACTGTCACTTTTCTTCTGTGTTTTGCACTATTTTGCACCACTGTAAAATCATGCATCCTTGCACCACCCAAAAACTATGATTACATTTACATTTACAGCATTTAGCAGACTCCCTTATCCAGAGCGACTTACATTTTTATATCATTTTTATACAACTGAGGGTTAGAGAGATAGATTTATGCTTTATGTCCTGTCCAGTTTCCAGGGTTCCGGCTGTTGAGAGAAATATATCAACAGATATTTATTTTGTGCTTTGTGTGTATTCAGAAGTTTTGACCAAATGCAAACTTATCACTTAACCTTTCAATTGAACAGGGTCAATCTGAAAGGATAAGTGCCAAAGGACAAATTACATTTGATGAGAACATTTATGATGGAACAAACATTCGAACAAGACATCAAGTGGGTGAAAGTTAGCCTTAGATTTATGTATCAGTCTATATACAGTTTTTTATATAACAATAAGTGGATCACTGATTCGTGTTTTTGCCTTAACAGCAGGCAGACGTTTTACTTGTTAAGCTGATTGTGGTGAAGTCAACTGCTCTTATTGTAGGCAGCTCCATTGGAGGGTTTGTCCTTCTTATCTTCATTATCATTATTCTCTTCAAGGTAAACTTTTTTTTATTCTTTTTGTTACATAATTGAATAGTTTTTTGTTAATCCCTGAACTTTATATTTATCTTAAAATGTTAATACTTTCTTTCTTCTTTCATCCAGTGTGGATTTTTCCGACGACGCCATAAGATTGATCGCAAACAGAGTACAAACTGAAGACTATTATTATTAAGACTATTATTATTATTATTATTATTATTATTATTATTATTATTATTATTATTATTATTATTATTAGAGGAGAACCCCGAAGGGGCGTAGACACCTATTGTTATCGTTAGTTTTCTTATTATTATTCTTCCTCTTCTGCCATTGAAGTCAATGGCAGCCCATAGAACCTTACATAGGAAAGTTATGAAATTTGGCACACATGTAGAGGCCAGTCTTAGAAGTTACTATAGCAACTTTGGTGTGTCTAGCTCAAACCTTATAAACACCAGTCCAAAACCAATTCTAGTATTTGAGGGGCGAGTTGGCACACAATATGTATTGCGTGCTAATATCAGAATCAGAATCTGCACCACGGTGACACACACACACACACACACACACACAGACACACACTCTCACACACACACACACAGACACACACACACACTCTCACACACACAGACACACACACACACACAGAGAGAGAGAGAGAGAGAGAGAGAGAGAGAGAGAGAGAGAGAGAGAGAGAGAGAGAGAGACAGACAGACAGACAGACAGACAGACAGACACACACACACAAACATTTCGCAACGTTTCGTGACAGCGCCACCTAGTGGCCACGAGATTCAGTATTTTACGAATGCAATGCCATATCGCTATGAAACTTGGTATGGTTCATCAGCGACATATTCTGAGCGCATCTGATCGGCTTGACCCCGGAATCGCTGCTTGCAGCTATATTTATTATTATTATTATTATTAGTAGTAGTAGTAGTAGTAGTAGTAGTAGTAGTAGTATTAGTATTATTAATGTTATTATTACAGTTAGAATTGTAAACAGTTTTTTGTAATGCTGTATAGAGGTTGACTGAAAAAAAATTAAGTTAAGTTAATATTCTGTTACATTTACAGAAATGCAGAAACGAATAACAGATCCAGTGCTTAGCACATAAGAAATATTTATATACACTGAAAAAAATGCCCTTTGCTTATTTCTTAACTTCTTAAGTTTTTTTATACATATTTTTAACGTTATTTGTTTGTTTGGGGTTTTTTTTCCATTTAGAATGTGATTGCCTAACTGAAATAACGAGTGTATATATATATGATTTACTGGGGAAATAAATAAGGATTAATTGTTGTCTTAGTGTGGAACTTCTGTTTTGCAAGTTTACAGTATAAGATTGCAGTAGTGTTGCTGTTACTCAATAGAGACGCGTTAGGATAAATCTATAACACTAACCATACAGTTTGGCATTTTCCAGAAATAAATTGTAAAGTCATAAACACATGTCAACTGGCTAGCTTGCTGCTAACAAAACACATGATTTCATGGGTGTGTCCATGTTTTTTCCCCACCCAATTTTTAGCCTGAATGTGTTGAGCTCAAAAATGCAGAATTTTCTAATAGAACCATTATACATATGCTTGACTAATTTTACAACATATCTACAATAAAATACCCCCACCCCAACCCTTCACCCCAACACTTCAACCCTAGATTAATTATAGGTTTCTTTTAAATGTTCTATAAATCAAAGCATATTGTATTTGAGTAGCAGCAAAAACAAACAAATAAATAAATAAAAAAAAATAAAAATATCAAAAATAAATTAAGTGAAACTGGACAGGAAATAAAGCATCAATATAAAAGTGATTTCAGTCCTCCTGTAAGAATAATTTGATTGGATTCCAAATCTTCTTTAAAAGTGGGTATTTTCTATTTAAAGATTATCTCAATTCTTCCAAATGCAACATATTGCCCAGTTCTCTGGTCCATATTTAAATGGTTGGGACAGTGTCTGCTTTCCATATCTGTAGAATAAGTTTTTTTTCTAACATCATGTTTGATATCTATTGCAAAAAGCACTATTTGCTCCTAAAACACCAACGCTGGGTTCAGGCTCCAGATTGATTGCGTGTGCTTCAGAAAGAAATTTAAATATACCTTTACAAAATGGCTGGATTTTGGAGCATGACCATAAAGAATGGAACCCTGTGAGTGCCGTCTACTGTTTTACATATGTGGCAGAGAAGAGATATTGTAGGATATATTTTATGAAGACTTGATTTTGAATAATGGAGCCTATGAATTACCTTGAACTGAATCAGATTATGACTAGTATTCACAGAGCATGTATGTATGTTTCTCAAGCGTCCCTCCTAGTATTTTCATGAATGTTAAAACTCATTTCCTCCTCCCAGTCAAGTTTTATTTTCTCTGTGTTGGTGTTAACCTTTTCTAGCAGTAAATTGTAGAAACAAGACACACCACTGCTTATACCAGGATGTACCTTTATGATGTTCTCTAAATTGGGATTTAACTTCAAAACTTCAAAATCTGGAATGTTGTTTCTGATAAAATCTCTAACCTGTAAATAACGGAAAAGATTTGCGGAGGCAAGGGCATGGTGTTGCTTTAGCTGGTCACAAAGGAGCTAAATTTGCCTTCAGTGTATAGGTCTTTAATTGTTATGCCTATTTGTTTACATTGAAAAAAGAACGATTTTCTTTTTTCGGGAACGGGAAAGCATGATTATGGCAAATTGGAGTATCCAGATATACATCTCTCTCACTCACTCATTTTCTACCGCTTATCCGGACTTCTCGGGTCACGAGTTGTGCCTATCAGGCGTCATTGGGCATCAAGGCAGGATACACCCTGGACGGAGTGTCAACCCATCACAGGGCACACACACACACACACACGCAATCACACATTACAGACTTTTCCAGAGATGCCAATCAACCTACCATGCATGTCTTTGGACCGGGGGAGGAAACCGGAGTACCCAGAAGAAACCCCCGAGGCACGGGGAGAACATGCAAACTCCGCACCCACTAACCACTAAGCCACCGTGCCCCCCAGATATATATCTGGAATTTCCAAATATTTCTTGATTTGTTTCCATACTCTAATTGAATTAGAAATAACTATTTCCATTATAACATTTTAAGTCTATTTTAATGGGACTGTTAAGCATTGCAATTACTGAAGTCTTATTACAAGAAGCTTCTTCTATTGCTAACCATTCTGGTTTGTCTGGCTTCCTTAAACTGATCTTTCTCCACCACGCTAAAGTGTTTAGATTAGCTGCCCAAAAATAATTTTAAAATTTGGAAGCCCAAACCCTCCTTGATCCTTGGATTTGTTAAGATGTTTTTTATTATTCCTTACTGTCTTATTGGCCCAAATAAAGTATGTTATAATAGATTCTAACTGTTTATGATAAAGGGGAATGGAAAAAGGGATAGCTTGAAATATATATAAAACTTTTGAAAGTACAACCATTTTTATAGCATTTATTTTGCCTATCATGGACATGGGGAGTGTTTTCCAAAAGGTTATATTGTCTTTAAGTTGATCAATTTTCTTTTTCCAGTTTGTTTTTAAAAGCATGTTGGACTTTTTAGTAATTATTATACCTAAATATTTGAAATGCTGGTTTGGAATTTTAAATTTGGTACTGGCTAGGAGTTCTTGATCAAGGTTAGATCAAGGTCAAGATTGGCATTAGTTCACTTTTTTCCCAATTAATTGTGAATCCAGAGAAACTACCGAATTCTTTGATAAGCTTGAGTAGTGGTGGAATGGACTTTGCAGGATTAGAAATATACAAGAGAATATCGTCTGAATATAACAACAGATATTGGGGTCTGCCCATTATCGGTATAGGCTCTACAGACATGTTGCCTGATACTAGCTGTAACTCCCTCCATGCTATGAGAAAGAGAATGCGTCTTTAATTCTTCCTTATGACCATTCAAGTCCTTTTTGACTGGAACAAATTTTTTCGGAGCATACAAAATGTCCGTCCTTGCCGCTAGCCCTTAATGACTACAGTAGAAGTCTCACGTCAATTAAGCATTTAAGCACACTCTTACAACGAGGCGTCAAAATAAAAGTCCCACAACATACAATAATTTGAATAATATATAAAAGTCTGAACAACAGACACAGCTTATATTCAATGAAAATTGTTATCAAAAGGTAACCAAATAAAATGTTGTAGCTGCAGTTACACTCCCACCAAATCGCACAAACCTTAACGTGAGATTTCTGTAAACACAATGCTTGATAACGTTTAACACTTACAGTAGGTGTGCTTTTCAAACCAACGTTGTACTCCTTAATCTGTCTTAATCAAGATAACAACCTTTTGCACAGGCCGTTCAAGAAAAACTGTTCTAGTTGTGGCTTTCCCTTTTGTGTCAAAAGTAGTCTCACTGACTAACAGCTTTATTTTCCTTACCATACCATCTAACCCTGGGTAAACTTCTGTAATTTTGGCCAGCTTCCATTTGTTACGTGGTTCCAGACTATCTTGCAAAAGGACAATATCATTGACTTTCAGGTTTCTTTGGTTCTCATGCCACTTTTGTCTTGGTTGTAAGTTCATAAGATATTCTCTCTTCCATCGAGTCCAGAATTCATTTGCTAAATACTGTACTCTGCGCCACCTCTTACGAAGATAAAGATCTTCTCTTATAAATTGTCCAGGTGGGGGTAAAATACTTGTAGACTTCATTGTAAGAATGTGGTTGGGAGTTAAAGGTTCCAGTGAGGATGGATCATTCATATGTTCAGCAGTGAGTGGTCTACTATTAATGATGGCCATAACTTCATACAGGAACGTCCTTAAGGAAGTACTATCAAGTCTTTGTGTTGACTGGTCAAGAACAGCAGTAAGGACACTTCTTATGGTTCTTATTTGTCTCTCCCCGACACCACCCAATATGACTTGCTGCAGCAGGATTCATAAGAAATTCACATCCTAGAGCCTTAACTCTTTCTTGCTCCATTCCTTTCATGAGTTCTGCAAATTCCCTCCTTGTTGCAACAAAATTTCTGCCTTGATCACATCTCAACTGACGAACATTTCCTTTGATTGCAATGAATGCTCTTAAAGCATTGATAAATGAGTCTGTTGTCATATCATCCATCATCTCAATGTGTATAGCCCTTGAACAGAGACAGGTAAATAAAAGACCATATCTTTTGAGATCTTTTCTCCCTTCTTTGATATATATTGGACCAAAGCAATCAATACCGATATACGTAAATGGAGGCGTTATTTCCATTCAATCTCGAGGCAAGTCACTCTTTTTTTGTTCTTCTGTAGGCCGTCTATACTTTCTGCACTTGACACATTGAAAATGTGTGACGAAATGGCACCACTACATCCTAAAATCCACCATCCATCGGCTCGTAGTTCGTTCATCGGCATACCATGTCCTTGATGATGGACTCTTTCATGAAAGTGCTTAATAAGTAAAGCCGATATGTGGCTGCTCTTCGGAAGTATCGTTGGATGCTTAATGTACGAGTGTAATGTGGCTAGACTTAAACGTCCTCCTACCCTTATAATACCTTCTTCATCCAAAAATGGACTTAACTTGTACAGCCTATTGTCTTTGGTCTTGAAAACTTTCTTTTGCTTCAACTTCTTTATCTCATCTGAGAAAGCTTCCCTTTGAACCATCTTGATGATAACATGTTCTGTTTCTTTCCTTTCTTCTAGGCTTGTACTTTCTTGGGTTCTTTGTTTCATGCCTTTGAACTCTTTGATTTTACGTTTTAGTCTAGCAACTGCCTTTACCACCCTTGACCAGTCAGAGAATTTCTGTAGACGATCCAATAATGATCTACTCTCCTTTGCCTTGGTGTTACACACAAGAGCCTGGTGAAGTTCAGGATAATCATCTTTAATTTCTCCCACCTTGCATTTTCTGTCAGGTAGTTCATTTTGCCAAAGAAACGGTGGTCCTGTGAACCAATTTATGGTCCTAATTTGTTCTGCATCACCACATGATATATCATCCATGAATTGTACATAGTTCTTGAAGTACCTTTGATCTTTCTTAAATCTTCTCTCAAGACATTTCAGGCTGTGTATTGCACATGTTTTGTTATTAGGAAGTTTGGGATTTTCCCCTTTTGAATGGTAATGGCATTTCATAATGACCATTGGTCTTTTGTGAGATGTTTTCTCTTAAATTCATCAAGAACTTGAGATCCTTTTGGGATACAGGATCGTCCATTCTGGATCTTTCTGAGAAGTCTGATTCAAGGACCTTTATCATCTTTGAACGACTCATTTCTTTAACTTTATTTCGTCTTAAATAATGTGCCTCGGTTTTGAAGTTAACAGAAGATTCCATAATTGGTGGAATCCCTTACTACATAAATCCCTTACTATAATACGATGACTGGTTCCGATAGAGTCGCCATAGTCTACATAAGGATTCCCATGACCAATAATACTCCATCCAAGGTCTGTACGCTGTGCATAAGGCTGATGTTCTTGGCCAGAAACTATTTCTCTTGGCAGTAGGGCTTGTGAGCAGTTGTACCCAATGAGCAGACCTACTTCACAATCCTGTAAAGGTGCTATTTCATCTTGAAGATGCTCCAGATGCAACCAAGCCTTTGCCGTTTCATTAGATGGTATGTGAGTTCTATTGGCTGGAATAAATTCCCGAGTGTAGACTGGTGGTAAAGAAATCCTTTTACCAGAATTAAAGCCTCTGACTTGTAGGTCCTTTACTCTTTCAGAGTTTACCACAGTGGTTCTTGGGGTCATGGTAGAGAGCTTGAGCTTAACTTGTTCTTTGCTTGCTCCCAATGCTTTAGCTACTTCACTCAAAATGAAAGTTGTATCACTCTGAGAATCTAAGAGGGCATAAACAAGGACTTCTTGTGCAGGTTGAGTTATAGATGAAATCCATACAGGAATAACTGCAGCTGTTTGTGTGTTAACTTCATTAAGTATTACTCTGTTTGAAGTAACATTTGTGGTTGTTTCTTTACGTTGTACTGACTGTAGTCTTTCATGCCTTTCTTATCCTGTACTTGACTTTTCTTGACTTAACTTCAGGTTTTCTTTGATTCTGTCCTCATGCAATGTTGGATGCATTTTATGGCACATATCACAAATACTCCTACTGTTGCAGTTCTTTGAGAAATGACCAGACTTAAGACAACCAAAGCACAGCTTCTTAGCTTGAACAAATTTGATTCGGTCTGGAATTGATTTTTCCATGAGTTTCCTGCATTTGTGCAAAGCATGGCCAGTCTTTAGGCAGAAAATGCATGTTATAACGGACCTCTCACTGGAATTTGTGGCCAGTGTTTTTGCTCCAAAGCTTTGGCGTTTATGGGATTTTGGCTTTTCAACTTCACCTAATTTAAGTGCCTGTAATGATGTGACAGGGTTACAAGCAATTTTTACCTCCCTTGTCAGAAATTTAATAAACTTGCTGAAGGAGGGAAACTGATTGCTCTCCTCTTCGATTTCAATAACCTTCCGGTTTCATCTTACCGCAAGCCAATCCGGTAACTTTGAAAGAATCTTTCGATTTTCATTACAGTCATTCAAGATTTCCAATGCTTTGATATGAACCATGGCAGCCTCACAACTCCGCAGGAAGTCAACAAACTCTCTAAGCTCAAAGCTGTCTCTAGATCCCATCTTAGGCCATCCTGGAGCTTGTCCCTGTATGATTTTGCAATTGTAAATGGGTTTCCGTATCTCTCTTCTAAATCTCCCATGCAGCACCATAGGCAGATTCAGTTCCAAGTAGGAAATATCCTTCAAGTGCATTCTTCGCTTGTCCACTTACATACCTACGGAGGTAGTATATCTTTTCCTTATCTTGGATATTCTTTTGGTCGATCAATGTTTCAAAGGAGAGTTTCCAGTCATTGTACCTCAGTGGATCCCCACTAAATACTGAAGGTTCAGGAGCAGAAATTCTATTTACATTTAAAGCACCTACCAGCACCTTTACAAGTTCTGCTGTACTTTCATTTGAAGAAGCGATTACAGCTTGTGGCAGAGAAGATATTTCTGAGAAGTCCTTATGATCTTTATCTATGACCTTCTCGTCATTGTACACCTTCAATTTTGCTCGTGCTGCATTTAGACCTTTCATTGCTTCCAAATGTTGTATCTTTCTCCGTTTTTCTTCAAGAGCCTTTTGTAGAGCTACATGTTCCCCTCCAACTGAGCATTAATTTTAGCTTCCTCTTCTCTTTTTATTCTTCTTCTCACCTCTTCTGCTTCTTGCTCTAAATGACGCTTTGCAGCTGCTGCCTCTTGATCAGCTAACTTCCTTTTAACTTGTGCTTCCAGGAGCTGTATTTCCAGTTTTTCTTTACTTTGTTCTTGTAACACTTCACTTGCAGCTTCACTTTACAGCTTCACTTGCAGCAGCTTCAGCCGCCGCTTCTTGTCGTTTTACAGAGGACCTACTTGAATGTTCTGAAGCTCCATCCAAGCTAGAGGAGAATGAACCTGATTTACAAGTACTTGAATGGAAGAGGGAGCCTGCTTCAGGCCAGTCTTGCTCTTCTCCTTCTGGAATTTTTCCCTTCAGTCAACTTGAGGCTCTAGATACAACAAAGTTAGAAATCTCTACACACAAATCCACTCTTCGACACATGTCTTGATCTGGAGTTACGATTTTGCGTACGTCATCATAAACACGCTGGACATCTCAGGAAAGACCTCTGACATCACCAATGACATCATTCAGTAAATCATCTGATAAAGCCTCTGCTGATTGTGATAATGTCCGCTTAGAAGATTTAAAATGTGTTTTCCATTTGTCATAGATATAGTTAAACCTCTGTTGAAGTGACTTAATTTTTGTAGCTTGCATCTCTCTACCTTTCTCTGTTGTGGACAGTCTGTGTGTGCTTGGAGGGAGTTACAGTGAAAACTCGACTGCTCAACGACACGAGTGGATGATACAGCAAGTTTCTAGGAGCACCAAGGCTTGTCGCGCCATGTTCGTAGCACGTGAAAGATCCACAAGCGGTTCTCCAACAACTGATTTATTTGAAGACTGGTCTCCAAATCCACCGTGAAAACTCATTGGCTGCATGCTATGAGAAAGAGAAAGCGTCTTTAATTCTTCCTTATAACCATTCAAGTCCTTTTTGACTGGAACAAATTTTTTCGGAGCATACAAAATGTCCGTCCTTGCCGCTAGCCCTTAATGACTAGAAGTCTCACGTCAATTAAGCATTTAAGCACACTCTTACAACGAGGCATCAAAATAAAAGTCCCACAACATACAATAATTTGAATAATATATAAAAGTCTAAACAACAGACACAGCTTATATTCAATGAAATTTGTTATCAAAAGGTAACCAAATAAAATGTTGTAGCTGCAGTTACACTAGCTGCCAGCGGTTCCATCAATATGGCAAATAAAAAGGGAGACAGAGGACACCCCTGTCTTGTGCCACGTGATAGTTTAAATGACTTTGAGTTGTCTTGGTTGGTAATAACAGATGCAACTGGATGTGTGTACATTATTTCAATCAATTTAATACATTCTGGACCAAAACCAAATTTCTTTAGAGTCGCAATCATATATTTCCATTCTAATTGGTGAAAAGCTTGTTGAGCATCTAGCGAGATTACACATGTTTTTGAGTTTTTCTTATGATAAATTATATTAAACAGGCATCTCAGGTTAAAGTAAATAGCAATTAGACTCTTCTCTAGCATGGCCTCTAGGCTTTACAGTGTCTTTCCTGATTATTATTATAATATTCATTCATTCATTCATTCATATTCTACCGCTTATATGAACTACCTCGGGTTACAGGGAGCCTGTGCCTATCTCAGGCGTCATCGGGCATCAAGGCAGGATACACCCTGGACGGAGTGCCAACCCATCGCAGGGCACACACACACTCTCATTCACACACACACACACACACACACACACACACACACACACACACATACATACATACACACACACACACACACACACACACACACATATATATATATCACTAGACATGAAATATAATGTGACCCTAATCAGACCTAGCCCATTTAACTACTTAGGTTGTTTTTTTTGTTTTTTTTAATCAAACAGATATTGCAAGCTGTGAGTTTACTCAAACAACTCAATGCATGCAAGATAAAAAAAAATAACAATTCCATTTGGAGTTATGTTCCACCCCATCTGGAGTTTTTGCTCTCTTTTGGTGTTATTTGGTGGACTCTCCTATAAGGAGTTATATTCTTGCAATCTGGACTTATTACTCTCCCATTTGGAGGTACACCTTACACATCTGATGTTATGACCTCCAATTTGATGATATTACCCTGACATCCGGTGTTATGACCCTGCCATCTGGTCTTATGACCCTCCCATCTGGTGTTATGAACCTCCAATCTGGTCTTATGACGCTCTGATATGGTGTTATAACTCTGCCATCAGGTCTTCCAGGATCTGGTGTTATGATCCTCTAATCTGGAGTTTTGACTGCCTATCAAATATTATGACAGGCCATCTAGAGTTTTGACCTACCATCTTGTGTTATGACCCTCCCATCTGGTCTTATGACTCTCCGATATGGTATGACTCTGCCATCAGGTCTTATAAACATCCCATCTTGCGTTATGACCCTCCCATCTGGAGTTATGGACCTCCCATTTGGTTCTCCCATTTCTAGGGGTGCACCCTACACACCAGGAAGTGTTCCAGACTGCAGTAATATCATTCTTGGTGCAGGTCCATCAGGTTGTTTCCATCAGGTTTAAACAGAAGCTCGGTTGAAGGTCGATACAGTGACATCTGGTGGCACGTGTATGATTTTCTGTATATGTCTTGGTTTAAGACACAGTGTATATAATATCCTGTAAAATGCAGAAACACATCTCTGACAGTGCAACTTCCCCATTCATTTCAAAACACCATCCTTAAAATTGTGACCGCTTCAAAAAGTGTGGAATCAGGTGTGGCTTCTGCTTGGTTGGAATGAAAACCTGCACCCACACCGGCCCTTTTGTGTATAAGATCGATTACTTTTCTAAGCGATCCACATACCGGTACCCCTGGATGTCAAAGCAACGTATTTATACATAAAATCCCATTATAAGATTTACAGGTTTATAACTCGGCAAGTTTTCTAGCTATCTACACCGAACTTGGCCAGCTTCTTTAGGACCTTACTCTGGACAAAGGTTTATATTGCTGTACCTGCTGGCCTTTCGATTTTTTTCCCCTGCAGCCCCGCCACCAATAATAAAACTTTCAACAATATTGACATGTGACGTATCGAACCACTTAGGACAACGAGGGGGATTGCGTCACAACACGTGTTTTCGTATGACGTCACACGCATTATTGACGTCACATGCATGTATGATTTCACACGAAAATCTCTGCATCTCTTGAACCTCACGACATCTCTGAAAAAGATCCAGAATCGCAAAATTACCACAAAACGGACGGGTATCCTTTAGTTTTAATGCACGAGTTTAGTTTTTTTCTATTATTAACAGTTTAGTATTTTATTTATATCGCCATGAACAACACTAGGTCTGCCTACCTAAGCTCTCTGTGTTCTCATGCGGTCCAACACTCGCGAGATCAACAAGGAGAGTAAGTTAAGGAAACATGGCGATGTCGAATTTATTAAAGGTAAGACAGCTTACAGCTCGATCGCTTCCTAATACGCTCCAAATAACTGTCAGCACCGTAAACTGTTCCTTATTGTGCTTTATATGCAAGAGCTTTGATCGGGGACCTTCCTGCTAAAACCACTTTCAGCCAGGTAGTTGACTAAAACTGGGCTGATTAGCCGAGCTGTGTTTTTTTTTTTTTTTGCTAGTCATGGAACGAACATTAACGGTTTTTCCCCCACCCGTATTTCGGACAAACGCGGCATTCTTCGCTGTGATTGGTTACACGTTCTGCGCCCATGGTCGTGAGTAGAAATGACTGGCCAATCATATCACCGGAATGCGCTTATTTTGGAATACGGGTAGGAAGAATAATGCCGCACAGCTAGCATGTTAGCATGTAAGCTCACTACTGGCCAGTGTTAGCTAGGTAGCTAGCAAACAGTGATATAATTACTCGTATCATTGACGCTTTTAGATAGACTGTAAACCAACAGGGCTTTTTTTTACATTATTGAACGCAATTAGTTTGGATGTAGTTAATCTGCAGTTAGTAGACAGTTAGCTTGATGGTTAGCTGACAATCATTTGATGCCGGTTAGCAGCATTAGCATGCAACAATATATCCATCCTAAGGCAAGTTTCGCATAAACTACACCTTTTCACACAACAGAAAGTGATATTGGGTTTATTTTAAACTTTTTATTTTGTGTCTGGATGTAAAAATGCTAGCTTACTGATACAGAGTTTCTCTTCAGGTTAGCTTGGTTAAATTAGCTAGGTTAGCTAACGCCTCCGCTGCTCTTTATGTTTGTTTACAGAGATTTTAAGAAATGTTCCTATTTAATAAACCCTTTGCATTTGTTGTTGTCAGATAAACGACTTTTGGACCTGATTAAATCGACTCAAGTTGCACCTTCAGCTGTCACCTTCTTTACATTTCTATATTTGACAGAAGATTTTATTCAAAGTGTCTGAAGGAGATTAGATTCTAAACACAAAGCCTGTCAAAGGGGTTTGATTTTAAAGGAAAACTTCACCCTGAAACACTTAAGTATATTTAGAATAACACAATACCTGTGATGTGTTTAAGTGGTTCAGGTACAGATTTGTCGATTGTTGTTGTTGTGTTTTTGTTGCTCTTGTGAGAAGGTGGTTGTGCACCATGCTGAGGTCACAAGAGGGGCAGATGGAGAATATGAGAGGAATAAATGTCAGCAATCCTAAATATATGTGCTACTGTGTCTCTCTGGGGTTTCATGATCTTGTGATTACAGAAATTAATGAAAAATCAAGCAAACGCAAAAAAAATGAGGAGTTTGATTTTCTACAGAAATGGGCTATGACGGGTTGCGTGACATCGTCACAACGCTGGTTCAGCCAAAGCTCTGCGAATCAAACATTGTACATTTTTCCTGTAAAGTAATCTCATAAGTGTTTTCACCGGTTGGTGTTTAAAAGAAGAATCGTGTGCTCTGAAATTCTGTCAATTTAGTTTTGGAAAAAAAGAGAAAAAAAGGCTGCATAATACAAGGAACTGGGTAACAGTCAGATTTTACTGTTCTTAGGTGGAAATTTTAGGGGAGACAAATCCTGAGCTTAAGGTTACAGAAAAATGCAGTGCAACGATACGACAGTTAACAGCAGACGCTCCAATGACTTGTTAGCGATGCTGAAGCACAATGGTCTTGAACATGAAAGATGAAGGCTTTGGATGCTGATTGGTTTGAGGAGAGTGTGAGCTGAGAGAGCTGGACAGATTAATTGATTAAAGCTCTGCTGCATCACTCTCTTTAGGTTGAGATGAAGCAAGAGCTACTGTCTTTGGGATGTCAAACATCTCAATGAAAGAAGTCTAAACCAAAAAATAAATACATTTTCAATTTATTTCTGAAATAAATCTGTCATGGAAGCTTGCTTGTTCATTTTATAGATTAATATGTAAGTCGTTCAGGGTGGAATTTTTCCTCTTGAATGCCTTGGCTCACTAGCGCCAGATCTGGGACGTGTTAAAAAGCCGTGCATTAGAAAATAACAAATCTGATCTGATTCTGAGCAGTTCCCAGCACTTCTGATTTTGACTGACACGCTACAAATGACGCACATGAACACAAACTGCCTCAAAGCTTACTGCTATACTTTTTATTTATTTTACAGAAGTCAGTCAGTGTCTTCTCTCCCGAAATAGAAATTTGAGTGTTATTCAAAATACAGCTACAAAAAAGGATCAGCACACGTTAGTTCATAAAAAAAAATATTACTGTATACTAACAAAACTGTTTTGATCTTCCCTAGAACAAAGGGTCCCTCCAGTTTGAGGACAAGTGGGATCTGATGCGCCCAATTGTCCTCAAGTTACTTCGCCAGGAGTCTGTAACCAAGCAGCAGTGGTTCGACCTTTTCTCGTAAGATCGATTCATTGAATTTGTTGCTGATAATCACGCTTCATCTAAAATTCAGCATGAAGTCTCGTCCGTCTCGATGCTCTGCCTTTATTGCTTTTTCTTTCTGCCACAGAGATGTTCATGCAGTCTGTCTATGGGATGACAAAGGCCCAGCAAAAATTCACCAGGCTCTGAAGGAGGACATTTTAGATTTTATAAAGCAAGCCCAGGCGGTAAGGAAGAGCTTCATCAGGTTAAGATTTTTTCTTTATTCAGGTTCAAGCTACGCCAAGCTTGATTCACATGACCAGGTTGATAATTCAAATCCTTCTGTATGTGGTCCTGTATTGGATACAGATTCAACAAGCAGCCATGTGACATAATTATCTCAGAATTCACGTGGCCTGTTCCTAATATTAGTAATCATACAGACCTGCCTCATCCATCCCAATGCCCTACTTCTGGTTGGCGTCTCATCACTTGGAGGTCACTCATTGCTGCTGTGGTGGCTTTGCCTGGACACCCTGGAGATACATAAGATAACTGTGGATAATACTATTCGCAAACCATGAGGATGTCTTAGGTCTGTAATTGCCACAAACTGAGACTTTTTGCACTCAAGTCTCCATCAAATTTTAATAAAAGTTAAAAACTTAATCACATTTCCTGGTCTCACACTTATAATCTTATCCCCGGTGTTCGTATATATTTCTGTAAAGCTTCTCTGTGACCGTATCCAGGTTTAAAAGCACCGTACGAAGAACAGCAACCGTGGGGACTATTTTCAGTGGACGAAGAAATCAGTGATGCCCTCTATATTTAAAGGACTGACTTGTGTTCGAAGCAGTTGCCTAAAACGAATGTGGCTACACCGACGAAGAAATAGACTCAAGTGAATTCCATAACACAGCAATCCCACTGCTCCTGGCTCCTGTCCTGTACCCACTCATCACTCATCAAGCTAGCCATCTGGCCTTTTTCTTCACCTTCTCAACCTGATCATGTACAGCAACAAGCTGAGAAATCTGTGCTGAAGACTTGGACAACTTGGAATTTTCACTTAACTTGTTTCTTATCATCAAGAGAGAGAAAACAAGAAATTCTGCAGTGAAGCCTGTAATGTGAAATGAAATGAAATTTGATTTAACAAATCATTCAAAGCGAGATAACTATACTGTAAAACCAGCTCTATGTAAAAGAGACCAGATTAATGCATGGACCTGCTATAATGCCGTTATTTGCAGGTGATACTGTGTGCTTATTTCAGCCGTGTTAGAGTTTTTCTCTGTAATCTGATGATTTTAACCATTCAGGATAGACATTAAGGTCATACACAGCAACATATGACCAGGCCACATGACATACTCGTCTGGATTTGAAGGAAAAACAACCGTTTTCCGTCCATAGTTAAGAATGTTTTAATACAAATATCGCAGTATTCAGGGTAGGACTCAAACTTTATTCTTGACTGTTTCGAATGTTCTGCTCATCCTTATGCATGTATGAAGTATTTATGCTCATCCTTATGTGTATGAAGGTTTTTTTTCTCTCTCCGTGCTTTATAGAGAGTGCTCAGTCACCAAGATGACACGGCCCTCCTCAAGGCTTACATTGTTGAGTGGAGGAAGTTCTTCACTCAGTGTGATATACTACCTAAGCCATTTTGCCAGCTTGAGATCACGCTAATGGGGAAGCAAGGAAGCAACAAGAAGTCCAACGTGGAGGATAGCATAGTGCGTAAGGTGAGCGAGAGAGCACGAGAGACCGGGAGCAGTCAGCTCGGTGTTTCTGCATTAATCAGCTGTGATGTGACATTTTTTTTTTCACTCCTCTGTCAATTCCTAGCTGATGTTGGACACTTGGAACGAATCCATTTTCTCCAACATCAAGAACAGGCTACAGGATAGTGCAATGAAGCTGGTCCATGCTGAAAGACTCGGAGAAGCTTTTGACTCTCAGCTGGTCATCGGGGTGCGCGAGTCTTATGGTAATGACACACACACACACACTTGTAATTGTTTTTGCAGGATATTTTAAACTGCTAAAACACCTACAGTATTAGAAGATTAAGGTCATCTGTTTTTTACTACAATCTTTTATATAACCATGCCTTTTTTGGGTTAATGCTGCTATATTTATTATGTAATGAATAACACACCAGATCAGGCTTTTATACAAAAATAGTACACACTAGGGAGGTGTGATGTGGCACGACACGGAGCAGAGCCGTGAAGCGTCTGCCGCACAAGTCATGAAACTATAGCAATAACGTATGGAACATTATATATATATATATATATATATATATATATATATATATATATATATATATATATATATATATATATATATACACATACTGCGGTTAGGAGGACAGAGACAGGATATGTACGAGGACACGTGTAATAATAAAAATAATAAACCGTTATGAAACCGTTTTGCAGTGAACCTGTGTTCCAATCCCGATGATAAGCTGCAGATCTACAGGGATAACTTCGAGAAAGCCTACCTGGACTCCACTGAGAGGTTCTACAGGACACAGGCTCCTTCCTACCTACAGCAAAATGGAGTACAAAACTACATGAAATATGTAAGAGGTTTGACGCTACAGATTAGGATTCTATGCAAACATTTTATTGTAAATTGTGACTCTTTAATAGTGACAATAAGGTATAGCTTCCTCCTTGGTTAAAGTTGGCATGACCGATGTACCTTCATGATGAGATGTAAACAACATGGGGTTGTTTTAATGAGGATGGACGATTTTACAGCATGAAATTACGATTCAGAAATGTATCACGGTCCACTTTACAAGTCGCAGTAAAATCTGAAACGTACTCCGGTTTCCTCCCCTGGTCCAAAGACATGGATGGTAGGTTGATTGGCATCTCTGGAAAATTGTCCGGAGTGTGTGAGTGAATGAGAGTGTGTGTGTGTGTGTGTGCCCTGCGATGGGTTGGCACTCCGTCCAGGGTGTATCCTGCCTCAATGCCCAAAGACGCCTGAGATCCCAAGAAGTTCGGATAAGCGGTAGAAAATGGAAGCTAGCTAACTTAGATAATGTTAACGATGAGCAGATCCTCGTTGTCAAGATTCGATTATTAGTTCCCAAGTGGCTCAACAGAAAATCGCTATCCATGGCTGTAAGCAATGTGAACAACGTTGACATGCTGTCTGGATAGGAGGGTCATGCTCTCTGTGTCGTCAGCAGCACTAACCTCTCATGAACATCTGTGAGCTCATGAGTTTTCATAGCCATTTCACCTGAACGGTTTACGCTGCAATGTGACGCAGCATGAACAACAGTTAAAGATCCATTCAGACCTGTATGGCGAACGTTGATTAGCCAAAAATTAGCGAGAAAATAGTTAACTAAATTAACTAAGTTACTTTAGCAGCTTTTTACTGGCTGGCTACATAGTGCTCATGTTACCTGCAGTTCAGCTCTACAGTAGCAGTGTCTGTAAATGCAAGTCGATAATTGATCATAGTGACCACTAGGAGGACATGATGGTCAAGGTGCTGGGTTCCTAATCAGAAGGTCGGGGTTCAAGCCCACAAGCTACTGCTGAGACATCTACGTTGGGTCGTAGGGACCGCGCGATGGCTGACCCTGCGCTCTGACCCCAGGCTCATAATAGCCTGGGATATGCGAAAACCAGGGGTAGTCATGACCTAATGGTTAAAGAGTTTGACTCCTAACCCTAAGGTTGTGGGTTCGAGTCTAAATGGCTGACCACTTCTCTGTGTGCGTGTGTGTGTGTTCACTGCTGTGTGTGTGTGTGTGCGCATTTTGGATGGGTTAAATGCAGAGAACGAATTCTGAGTATGGGTCACCTTACTTAGCCGTATGTCGCGTCACTCACTATATCAAATAAATTCTGAAGGATAGAAAGATAGGAGTTAAGAATGTAGGTGTTAAGAATTAATTACCAAATTCTTAATTACCAGAATTAAGAATGTTAAGAGAGTAATAACTTGTGCAGAATTCATCACTAACTACTCATGTAAAATATTCTGGTAGTGTATTTAAGCTTGTACACCTTTCCAATTACACTCTATGGCCTATAAGGTTTGTGGAAACCTGACTGTGATAACTATATGCGGTTCTTCCACAAACTGTTGCCCCGAAGTTGGAAGCACACAATTATATAATGTTATACAGTGTTTATATAGTGTAGCAATAAAACTTTCTTTTCAGTGGAGTTAAGGGACCTGCTCCAGCCCTGTTTCAGCATGACGATGCTCCTGTGCACAAAGTGAGCTCCATTAGGATATAAAGAATGGGTAAATCCCCAAAGACATTGTCAATTGGAAAATCTAATGGAAAGCTTTCCCAGAAGACTAAACAAAGTGAAACTAAATATGGAACAAAATATTCAGTCATATTGTGTATGTCTTTGCTTTAGCTCACACGTGCTCACGAGTCCATATTTCAGTTAAAAAAATATATATATATGTATGTATGTATAAAATAATCAATCATATAAATAATAATCATCAATTGTATTAATATATATGAAAATCGTTTAATAAAATTTACTCATTTGTATATGATTGTACATCCTTTATGATTTTTTTTATGTTTGCTGTCATCTTCGTCTCATGCAGGCAGATGCTAAATTAAGGGAGGAGGAAAAACGTGCACTACGCTATTTAGAGACACGACGTGAATGTAACTCTGTCCAAGCAGTGAGTATTTAAATGATGTCCACAGTTGCATCTTTTTACCATTACTACGACGAGATGGCTGAAAATCCAGCATTTCTGATTGAGAAATAAACTTTCTTTCAGCTTATGGAATGTTGTGTAAATGCACTGGTGACGTCGTTTAAAGAAACAATCTTGGCAGAATGTCCAGGCATGATTAAACGCAACGAGACTGACAGTGAGTATCAGAATTAACTGTTATATTTCCTTTTGAGTAGGAGCCTTCTTATCGTTTTAAACGCTATGTACAATTACAGAGCTTCACCTGATGTTCTCGCTGATGGATAAAGTGCCCAGTGGAATTGAACCCATGCTTAAGGATTTGGAGGAACACATCATCAGTGCTGGCCTGGCTGACATGGTTGCTGCTGCTGAGACTATCACGACAGTGAGTGGGGGAAAAAACACTTCCAAATATGTATAATTTTATCCTATGGAGGATGATTATTAGGTCTCACAATTCTGTGGGTTGTTTTCTCTGTGTTATTTCATTTTTGTAACTGCTGACAGTAATGCTTATTTGAATAATGCCGGAAAAACACAGTGCTAAAGCTGAAAATATTAAAAAAACAACAGGTAAATTCAAGTCAAGAAGCTTTTATTGTCATTTCAACCATATATAGCTGTTGCAGTACACAGTGATATGAGACAAAGTTTCTCCAGGATTGTGGTGCTACATTAAACAAAGACAGAGCTAAGGATTAAGTAAGTTAGTCCTAGATACATAAAATGCAACTGTGCAACCTGGTGCAAACAGTGCAGGACAAGACAGTGCAGGACAAGACAGACAAGACATGCAGACAAAAAGATACAAGACAATACACAAAAGACAAACAGAAACAGCACCGACCGACCAGTGTACATACTGTATGTTCAGACAATATTGCATGCAGTAATACTAGAATGAACACAGTTTCTTAGCAGCCGGTCCCTGAGATACTGTATAGGATTGTTCAAAAACAGTAAACGACTGAGATATTGTAAAGTATGTGCAAAACGACCGAGATATTGTACAGTATGTGCAAAAACGACTGACATGTTGTACAGCGTGTGCAAAACGACTGACATGTTGTACAGCGTGTGCAAAACGACTGACATGTTGTACAGCGTGTGCAAAACGACTGACATGTTGTACAGCGTGTGCAAAACGACTGACATGTTGTACAGCGTGTGCAAAACGACTGACATGTTGTACAGCGTGTGCAAAACGACTGACATGTTGTACAGTGTGTGCAAAGAGCAAAAAAGTAAAAAAGTGTCCAAAACAGCATGTAAACAGTTTGAATGTAAGCAGCATGTAAACAAGTCGATGGATATATATTAGAAGTGTGTGTTTGGTGTAGGTCTGTGCAGTCCATACAGTTTGTGTTTGTGTTATAGATGTATAGACCTAAAGATGTTCAGTTGGGTTGAGGTCAGGGGTCTGTGTAAGGCACTAGAGTTGTTGGCAGACCATGGCATCATGGTGCTCACTTTGTCATGCTGGGACAGAGTTGGGCCTCTTACTTCATGTAAAGGAAAATCTTTACTGTTATAGCATAGAAACACATCCTATACAATGATGTGCTTCAAACTTTGTGACAACAGTTTTAGAGAAGAACCACATATCTGTGTGATGGTCAGGTGTTCCCAAACTTTTGGCTGTTTAGTGTACACCATATTGTTATTACTGTCACCATCTTTATGGTCTGAAATGAATTATTAAAAACATCATAAATTTAAAAAACTTGAAGGAAAAAAAAACCCTCTAATATTTCTGTGTTCAGGACTCTGAGAAGTATGTGGAGCAGCTTCTTACTCTGTTTAACCGCTTTAGTAAACTTGTGAAGGAGGCATTCCAGGACGATCCTCGATTCCTCACAGCCAGAGATAAAGTGAGTGTACTGCAGCAGATGTGTTCATGCACTGGCTCTCTTAAAGGTGGGGTCTCCGATTTTTGAAAGCCAATGTTGACATTTGAAATCACCAAAACAAACACGCCCCTAACTCAAATGTGTCGCACCCCTGTATTTATAGCTCCGCCCACACATACATGCGTAACCCAGGCAACTAATGGTAAGAAATATGTCTATTGTAGCTGAAGGGAAGAACAATACGATTGCAGATAAACAAACAAGCAAAAATGACACACAAACATAATCATGCAAAGGACAAGGGCATATATTAGTTCTGTGTAACAAAGCAAAACCAACGTTACTCACCTATCAAGAAGGAAAAAAGCGCCTCGGCGTCTTAAGTAAAGTTTGCGCAGATTGGAGTTTCCCGAGTCAATAACTCCTGAGCTAAACGCTGTTACTACACAAAACGCGGTTGTAGCTGCGTCTCTACATTACTACGATAGAAAAGAGGTGTTATTTGTGTAGTAACAGCGTTTAGCTCAGGAGTTATTGACTCGGGAAACTCCAACCTGTGAATATGTGGCCAACTTCCTGCTCCTTCAGTTCTCTCCAGCGCTGGAAAGCTGATCCTATATTAACACGTCCTACTTCTTGCCTTATCGTAAGTCTTTCTTCACTTTCTTTGTTTGTTTTTATCCTCCGTGTCAATGTTAAAACCGCTTTCTGCTAATGTCACACATGCGCACTAAACACTCTCTCTGCCACATGTTGACAAGCCACGCCCCTTTCTGCTCATTGGCTACACGTTAGTTTTGTTTTTTGTTTATTATTCGGCCCGTGTTTTGTTTGTCGGCCCGACTCAGTTTTCTGAAGCATTTCTCAAACAACGGAGACCCCACCTTTAAATGTTTACTACAATTTAATGAGTGTAATTACACCGTGATTCATTACTGTAGACTATGGCTGGGCGATAAGATGACGTTGGATGCTTAACATGTCAGTGCTAAACCTCATAAGAGCTTATGAGAGATAATACAGAAATATTTATATTGTATCTGAATTCAGTTGTACTACATACGATGCATTACGGAACTAGCGATTGATGCTGGCTATAAATTTATTAGCAAAAACATGTGACATCATAAATAAATGATGAATAAAATATCATTAAAAAAAACTACTTGCGGCTGATTACCCTAACACCTTGTTTATTTTTGCCAGGCATACAAAGCAGTTGTGAACGATGCCACAATATTTAAGTTGGAGCTACCTATGAAACAGAAGGGGTGAGTAAGTAAAAGTAGCTGTGCTTGTCCTGTCTGGTTTCTTTTTGAATATAATTTGAACTATTTGTACAGCTAAATTCTACAAGTTAAGATGTTGTAGTAATTCATCTCTGTGCTTGTTTATAGAGTGGGCCTTAAAACGCAACCCGAGTCCAAGTGTCCAGAGCTGCTAGCCAACTACTGCGACATGCTGCTTAGGAAGACGCCACTCAGTAAGAAGCTCACCTCAGAGGAGATCGAGCTGAAGTTAAAAGAAGTGGTAAAGGCTTTTTAAACGCACTTTGAGCTTCGGCACAACGAAATCCCTTTCTGTTTGACTTGATTTTTTTTTCTTTTGTAGTTGCTGGTGCTAAAATATGTCCATAATAAGGATGTATTTATGAGGTATCATAAAGCCCATCTAACCAGGAGGCTGATCCTGGACATCTCAGCTGACAGTGAGATTGAAGAGAACATGGTCGAATGGCTCAGGGTAAGGACAGATAGGAAAACGTTCCTATCTTTGTTTGACATAATAATAATTAATGGTCCAAATGTGCACAACTCTGATTATCTGCAAAGTTCCTATTATCAGGTTCTTATCTCAAAACGTTTTAATTCTGTAGGAAGTCGGTATGCCGGCCGATTATGTCAACAAGCTAGCTAGAATGTTCCAAGACATCAAAGTCTCCGAGGATCTAAACCAGGTCTTCAAGGAGATGCATAAACACAACAAACTTGCTTTACCAGGTGACTGTAAAACACAGGCTTTTTATCTGTGATCATGGCTTAACCCAATCAGAGCTGGACCTTATGCCGTTATGTGTTCTGTGGTGCAGCTGACTCCGTAAATATAAAGATCCTGAATGCTGGAGCATGGTCACGCAGCTCAGAGAAGGTCTTTGTTTCACTTCCTACTGAGCTGGAGGACCTCATCCCTGAAGTTGAGGACTTTTACAAGAAGAATCACAGCGGCAGAAAGCTGCACTGGCACCACCTTATGTCCAACGGCATCGTGAGTTTGGTTATAGTTTGTATTTCTGTAAACTTTACTCGAAGCGACGCCTGCTATTAAGTATCAACATTATTTGTTTTTGGTTTTTTCCCCCCACAGATCACATTTAAGAATGAAGTGGGTCAGTATGACTTGGAGGTCACAACCTTCCAGCTGGCTGTTCTTTTTGCCTGGAACCAAAGACCCAGAGAGAAGATCAGCTTCGAAAACCTGAAGCTTGCCACTGAGCTGCCCGATGCAGAGCTGAGACGCACACTCTGGGTGAGGAGGGAATATATAAATGTACAGCGTATACCTGTGGAATTTTCCACGCTAGGTTATGTTGTGATTTTGACAGCAGTCAAGTCAGTTATATAATTCTACAAAAAAAGTGTTGCTGAATTCTGCTTATATACTGTGGCATGGTTTTGAGAGAGAATATACAAACTGATGTACAGTCATTATTTGACAGAACTGCATGAGGCAGCAGTGCACTAAGTGAGGTCATAACTAGACAATGTACACTCTATGGTCAAAAGTTTGTGCACACTTAACTGAATACACCTACATATCCTTGTGTTATGAACTCGTTGTCTATTTCCTTTTCAGTTCAGTTCAATGGGGTTGAAGTCAGGGCTCTGTGAGGGACACCGAGGCAGTTTGAGTGCTGGTTCGGAGCCTAATTTAGAACCATTTCTGTCTTTTTCGACAGGCAAAGTACCGGCTCTGTACCAGGAAAAGTGGTTCTTAAGTAGCACCAAACGTTGCTGGTCTAGACTTAAGAGCCGCTTGTGTCAGGGGCTGTGGGCGGGGCTACTGTTTGATAATGTACCTACAGTATACTAATGTTTAATACACTTTTACTTTACTGCAATATGATCAGTTATCAGAGCACATGATATTAGGCAGCTACATGCTAAGGCTAATTTATTTCTGTGTTAATGATAAAATAACGTTATGTACTTTCTCGATTACAACCTCCGTTTATACAAATTACACGGAGCTGCACGAACACGTTGGATTCGCCACGTTTTGATGCCAATGTAGGTTCACAAAGCCATGAGCATTAACAGTAAAGCAACATCCGCCATTGTTGTTGGTGTGTTTGTGTTTGCCGCTGCTACGCTAACTTTGAACCAACTTTGAACCAGCACTAGCTCTGAACCAGCACCCGCTTCTTTTTGGTGGAAAAGAGGTATTAGGTTCTTAAGCTCCAATCTTGGCAAACCATGTTGGAGCACTCTTTGTGCCCAGTGGCATAGAAATGCTGGAACAAGGCCGAGCCTCTTATTTTCAATGAATAGAAATTGTTAGTATTCACAGACATCGAATACCTTTTTTTTTTTTTTTTGTCTTTATTCTTATTTTAAAGGGCCTACATATGGCAGTAATGTTCAGTTATCCATATACTTACTGTATGTCCATATAATGTGTGTGTATAAATTACACAGTGCATGCAACAAAAGGATTTATGATAAAAAAATTTTTTTTTTACACACTGCTTTAATCTGCATAATATACACCATAAGAAATAGTTTTCTTAGCGTTTCAGATTCATTGTCTATTCAATTGATGCCCTATCAAACTGAATGTACAGATTACAGACGTCTGCATGGCAATGCCGTTAGGACTTAAAGGAAATGTGTGTAGACGCCAGAGACCGGCTTGGTGAAGGGATCTGAAAACTTTTTTCACCTCAGCTTCGAAGATCTCGAAGAATCATTTTAAAATAAATGAAGACAAACCTAGGGCTATGGCCCAGACAAACTGAGTATATGGTGAAAAAGAAGTTTGGTCATGGAGGTAACCAAGAACCTGTAGAACTCCTGTCTGGAGAGAACTGGTACAGTCATCTGTTTATTCATCCAGATTAAACACTTTGGCCTGTTACTATAAATGTAAGATAACAAATACATCTAAAGGAAACCAGGAAATCCTCACACGATCAGTTCCATCCCTATATCGAAGCACGTTGTCCCGATGTCAGGAGCCTTTTTTCCCAGTGACTGAGAAACTTGTGGGGGAAATCTGCTGAATAGAACTCAGGACTTTCATTTTGCAATATGACAGTGACTTAAAACACTGCCACAGGAAATGTTCATGAATGCGCTTGAGTGACCCACGAGCCAAATTAGCAGACCTCGTTTCAGGAGGTACCTGAAAATAGCGTTACTGTGATTTATCTACTTTCAGCCAGACAGAGCCTGAAATGTCAGAGAGCTGCTGCTTGGGCGTCTTAACGCGTCTCATTATGGAGTTATTACGGTATATCGTTATGCAGAAAATTGAGGGAAAGTTATTCATCATTAAAAGGGTTTAAATCATTTCTGAATGCACAGTGATTAGTGCACACATTTGTCATGTTCTTAAGTCACATCTATCTATGTATTATAGCGGGTGAGATTTAATCACCACGCTGACTTCTGTGCTGTCGTTATTTCTCTCTCTTTTCAGTCTCTCGTTGCCTTCCCAAAACTCAAACGGCAGGTGCTATCATACGAACCTCAAGTGAGCTCTCCCAAAGACTTCACCGATAGTACATTGTTCTTCGTTAACCAGGAATTCTCCTTGATGTGCGTATCTCCTTTTGATATTATTTACATTTGTCATAATCAAGGTAAACGGGTTAAGTGGTGACATGGCGCTACAGTCTTAGATGCTTTGCCTTTCAGAAAAAACTCCAAGGTGCAGAAAAGGGGGAAGATTAACCTGATTGGCCGCCTACAGCTGACTACAGAGCGAATGAGAGAGGAGGAGAACGAGGGCATTGTTCAGCTAAGAATATTAAGAACACAGGTATGTAATAATTTTTATACTAAACTACTAATATAACTATTACATGAACCGGACATTCATCCGTTAATACAGGCAGGCCACGCAGTAAGCTGCATCAGCTGCCTCCACAAGGCGCACCAATCCGGCACGACTTCCATAATTTTCCTCCTTTAAATCCTCGCCTATTGCGCTCCTACGCATCTCCGCTGCTGTGATCCAACACCCTCCTCCATCCCTGACTCCTCCAGCCAGAACCTGTCGCCAGTGCTGATTCTTCACGTAAAAAATCCGCACCTCGTGCAATTTCGGTTCTGATTCTGAGCGGTAACGGGGGGTCTATTCATTCCCCAGCGCTGCCTCCGGACGGGCGCTTGGGAAAAATTCTCCCAGAACAGAACCATCCCGCTAACAATAACTGTAAGCTCGCTAATCTTCATTTACGAAGTGGTCCTGACTGAATTGTAGTTTTTCCGGTCATATAATTAGAATATCATCAAAAAGGTGATTTATTTCACTAATTCCATTCAAAAAAGTGAAACTTGTATATTATATTCATTCATTACACACAGACTGATGTTTCAAATGTTTATTTCTTTTCATTTTGATGATTATAACTGACACAGCTAAGGAAAATCACAAATTCAGTATCTCAGAAAATTAGAATATTACTTACAGTAAGACCAATATAAAGAAAGGATTTTTAGAAATCTCGATACTTTAGAGCACTCGATACTTAGTCGGGGCTCCTTTAGCCTGAATTATTGCAGCAATGTGGCGTGGCATGGAGTCGATCAGTCTGTGGCACTGCTCAGGTGTTATGAGAGCCCAGGTTGCTCTGATGGTGAGCTGAAGCTCTTCTGCATTGTTGGGTCTGGCATATTGCCTCTTCCTCTTCACAATACCCCATAGATTTTCTATGGAGTTAAGGTCAGGCGGGTTTGCTGGCCAGTTAGGTACAGGGATCCCATGGTCCTTAAACCAGGTACCGGTAGCTTTGACACTGTGTGCAGTTGCCAAGTCCTGTTGGAAAATGAATCTCCATAAAGTTGGTCAGCAGCAGTTTTTTTTTATTATTATTATTATTATTATTATTATTATTCCATTCCCCGCTCGCTGGACCAGAGAAAGGCTACAGCTATAGAGCCATTTAACAAATTTCCCTCAGATTTGGAGCTCTCTGATTGGTTAAACATTAAAAGTGCATTAGTTACTTATTTATAAGAAAGGAATGTTATGTAAGAGGACCGTTTGGAAATTTCAGTTGATGCAAATGTATGCTGGGTTTTTTTTCCACTAAGAGTTTTGCAGTGTTGCACCGTTTCATGTTTCTCTCTTTTGACTTCTAGGAGGCCATTATTCAAATTATGAAGATGCGAAAGAAGATCACGAATGCCCAGTTGCAGACCGAGCTGGTGGAGATCCTGAAAAACATGTTCCTTCCCCAGAAGAAGATGATCAAGGAGCAGATCGAATGGCTGATTGAGCACAAGTACATCAAGCGTGACGAGTCAGACATTAACACCTTTATCTACATGGCATAGCACTGAGGTTTACGCTGGAAATGCTTATCGTTCCAATCAAGATGAAGACAGTGAACCTGCACCGGCTCAGCAGTGGGAGAGGAGTGCTGACACAATGGAGCAACCAAGCTGGCTGCTGATCTTCTCGTGGAGTGATGGGCTTGTTCTACACGACAGTCACACACCAGAATAGCTTGTTTTCAAGAAAAATCCCTGCCTTACCTTACAGTAAAGAAACCTGAGATGAGGATTGGAGATTTCAAAGGAAAAACAAAACAAAACAAAAAATGAACTATATTTTTGCCAACAGGTAGTCAGTATGCATGGTGGGTGGTTTGCCTTTATTATTTTTTTTTTTTTGTGAGTGTCGACATCAACAGCATGCTGTCGGTGGGAATGTCTATCATCCGAGGACTCGTTTGTGTGTGCCGTGTTTGTGTGTGTGTGTGTGTGTCCTTGTCTGGTCCAGGCTGTGTCCACTCTTCTCCTCTCCAGCTCAGCGCTCAGCCTGGTCCAAAAGCTCACACTGCAGCCACATGGGAGCTCCGTCACCACGATGGTGGACTGGAGCGTTAGCACTTTACGCATTCTGCCACACATTCAGCATGGCCGTGTTCCCGTCATCTGTTCTGTGTTGCTCTGGTTTCTTTTTTTTGTTTGTTTGTTTGTTTTTTGTTAAACGTGGATAGTTGATGACGGTATATGGCAGCCATATTGATATAACAGAGAAGTTCACTTTACTTTCCCCTTATTCTGTAGGCCGGACCGAAGTCAGTAATAACGGATATCAGATACAGTTACAGTGTGATACAAGAGACACGCCGTAGTACTGCTGTACAGTGTGGGGTTTAGTAGCCGTCCGTTCCGTTATCAGAGTTTTGTTCCGCCTCGGAGATAACGTTACTTTTCTTCCATTCAAGCCGCTAAAGGACATTTTGTCTGGCTTCTTAGTGAGTTAATCGGGGCAGCTGTGTTATATTGGAACGGTTTGATTTCATAAAGCGTCTCTCGGCACCTTGCACATCGTCCACACGGAAGGATCGACATTAGCATTTTTACATAAATTATATAGGCAATATTTTCTAGCGCATTTCATTTTCACTTACTCATTTAGGATCGGTTCCCTCTGACAGATATCATTACTCTGTTTCTAAATGATGTCATTTTTATAGCACAGCCTCCTCACACTTGATTAAATTTCAGCCATGTCATAGTGATGTTTTTCCTTATCAGACTCGTGTGATGAGTCATCATTTAAAAAAATAATAATAATAATTTTGTCTTGCTACCTACACAGCCTACTGAAAATGTTTCACACCAGTCATTAGTTGGGTTGTTTACACTGACCTACTTAAGCACGTGTTTTAAAGTATCTGGAGGTCATTTGGCCTGTAATGATGAAAAAATAATCATTAAATATTACATAAAGCAACATTTTGTGAATTAAAAGTCTAGTGCATATATGATACATTATATACCATCACCATGTTTTAGTATTAATACCTATACATTATTTTAAAAATAGTCACTCTTATGTAAATCAGCCATAAATACGATGTGTAGCATTAAATAGGTTACATACAGGGTTTATTTATACACCTTTATTTTATTTATTAATCATTATACAATCCTGAGCCACACAAATCATCATTCATCACAACGTGAAAACGAGTACCCACTCGAAGGCCAGGCAGGGAAAGCTGACACACACAGACCGAGCGCTTCATCAGTAAAACACGATGCAGTGATGTCACTCGTTTATTCACCTTCAGTAAGCACTTTATCCAAGTCAAGGTCACTCTGGATCTGAAGCCTATTCCAGGAACATTATGTACAAGGCAGGATTTATATCCATTATGGATTCCAGTCTATCACAGGGTATCGTACACATACACACACACCAAAAAAGAGCATAAACAGGTGTGTGTATACGTTCTTCAACGATCTGTTTCAGTTTCCTAAATTGCAGCTGACATTTACAGAGTCATCTTAGTCTTTTGACTGGTGTGTAATAATTCTGATTTCCGTTTCGATTTCTATTTAATGAAGCTGTTGAATTCGGCATGCATGGTTTGAATGTAAGTTTTCCATTAAGTACAGTGACACTAAAGATTTTTAAATTTCCCGTAGCTACCTAGTGAGCGAATGGTTTTTAATTTGGAAAAAAGAAAAAAAAAATCATTGCTCTTCCCCTTATTAAGCTTATTTTTGTGCAAGCATTAAAATTAAATGGAAATGCATTTGATTAATAACCCAGAGTAATATTTTTACAACACAAGGCAAGAAGAAAATACTTCCAGACTGTTTTAATAACTTGGTTAAGTAAAATCCGAAGTGGACGTAGTGCGTAAAGGGAGGTGCTGCAGCTGTTAACGCGAGGACGTCGTGTTAACGTAGAACACGGAGTCATGTCAGATTCAAAGCGACAGAAGACTTGAAGTCAGGTTGTGTGATTTCTGTTGTTCCCTGTTCCCTAAATTCTGACACGATAGACCTCGTCGTAGCTTCGGTTGATCTTGCACATAAATCCACAAAAGCATCTTGATCCAAACCTAGTACTGATTTTCAGTCCTTTTATATTTTAGGAGCTTTCAGAAGCTGTTTGTGTTTTTGTGTCCCGTTCACTTTTCACACACCTCCCACTACATCCGCACGTGAAAAGGCTGCAGTGAGGCATATAATCAGTATTTTGTTTTCTTTCAAAATAGAGTTGAACGAACAATTTTCAGTGTTAATTTCTGAGCGAACGAGTGAGTGAGTCATTTTCTGCACTTGACAGTTTCGTCTTTAGGGAAAACGACGGCGAGAAATTAAAGTATGCTTTAGTTTGACACAACATCAACATGACAACTATTCATTTACTTATTCAACATGGATTACTGTGTAGGATCATGTACATCTCAAAGTTGTGCAGAACTGACAGCTGCAAAAGATAAAGACTTGGGTTTTTACATCCCCTGCTACAAGAATTCACGTGAATGTGTGCCATTATGTGCAGTGAGTGTTCAGAGCTGTGGGGCGCTCAAGTGGATGTTCATCGTGCAGTCGGGGTGAAGCGGTTTGGTGTACACCATATGTTTATTTCTCTTCAAATGAATTTTTTTTTATGTTGTATAATTTATTTCCTTGCTAAATAAAGATGTCTTTTAAAGGAGGCTGCTGTGGCTTTGACGTCTGTTGACGGTTTGTTGCACTGCATCTTGAACCTGACGAGGATCATGCATCATTTCTGCCCAGAATTGAATCTAGAGCTAAAGAGAGCCGTCCAAGCCGGTATCAGTGGTTTCTCTGCATCATAACTGATGTCAGATTTACAAATCAGTGGGTAAAAAAAAGTGACAACATCATGATACTTGAAGACATTTCTGATACTCAATATGTCTCATAGTTTTGTGTTGAGTTTCATGATACTGAAATACTGAACAATAAATAAGTCCAGTTATAATATACAGCCTAATGCTTTCAATCAGTTTGTAATGAATATTATTTTATTTACTTATTTATTTTAAGATACATTTTTATACAGTGACTTGTTTTTGGATTAAATCCATTCACTTCAAGTGGCAAGTCTAAAAAGGCTAATTACAATAGGAACTCATTAATATTCACCCATTGTGCCTTTTGTTTATTTGTATTGCCAAAAGGCAGCTTTATAGAAATCTGGATACAGGTTTAGATCTCTAATATGCAAGCCTAAGACAAGACCTGTACACACACACGTACACCTACTCATTCACGCAGTCTAATCAGACAGTCATGTAGCAGCAGTTCAATGCATTTAATCATGAAGAAAAGTGCCAGCAGCTTCAGGTAAAGCTCACCTCAAGCATGTGGCATCAGTGTAAGGAACTTCCGGGTGCTGGGATCTTAACTCACAATTCTACAAACAGTCGGCCAACGCCTTAACCACTGAGCTACTACTTACCCAGTAAGCAGCCAGTAAGCATTAGTTGAGTTGACAGAAATGTCTTTTGAGAAACAACAATGAAAAATGACCAGTTCGTTTTTTATTTCAATTCAATAATTAATTGTAATTCATTTATTTAATTCTATTCTTCTTCTTCTTCTTAATAATAATAATAATAATAATAGTATAACGTTCTTAATGAGCAAGCCTGAGCTAAGATGATATGAGGAAGAAACTTTGAGAGGACTCAGAAGAGAACCTCATCCTAATTTGCGTGACACTGGTAAATAATTTAAACGTAAATAATGCAGGCATTTTTAAATGTTCACTGACGAAGACCCGAGCACAAAGCTGACCGACACATAGGCAGTTCGATGGCGGAGTGATTGGTACAAGCTGAAGGAATGGCTACAGTAACTCATGATACTGCAGCATGGCAGAAAGCAAACTCAGAATGGTTTCATAAACATGACATAGTGTTCAATGGTCTTTAGAGGCCTTCCCAGTGACTGGATCTGAATCCAATAGAACACCTTTGGGGTGTGATAGAATGGGAGACTTTTATCTGGAGTTGAACAAAAGCTTCTTCACAAACTTCTGTGCTGCCTGTATCATAACCCAAACTCCCATCATGCATCACATTACTCTCTGCCTTCCACAACTCCACTGGCTTCCTATTAAACATTGTAATGATTTTAAGGTTCTTCTCCTCACCTTTAAAACTCTTCATAATTTTGCTCCACCATACCTCGCAGATCTCATACAGTTCTACACTCCCTCAAACTCTCCGCTTTTCCTCGTCTAGGCTCCTTATTACACCTCCTGCCCTTTTAACCACCATAGATCCTTTAGTCACTCTGCTCCTCGTCTCTGGACTTTGCTCCCAGAAAACATCTGTAAAATAGACTCACTAACCACGTTTAAAACACTACTCAAAACCTATTTGTTCAGAAACACTTATTCCACCTGAACTTAGGCTGCACTTGAATCTGCTTTATGTTTCATTCATTCATTCATTAATTTTCCACCGCTTATCCAAACTTCTCGGTCACGGGGAGCCTGTGCCTATCTCAGGCGTCATCGGGCATCGAGGCAGGATACACCCTGGACAAAGTGCCAACCCATTGCATGGCACACACACTCTCATTCACTCACGCAATCCACACTACAGACAATTTTCCAGAGATGCCAATCAACCTACCATGCATGTCTTTGGACCGGGGGAGGAAACCGGAGTACCCGGAGGAAACCCCCGAGGCACGGGGAGACATGCAAACTACACACACACAAGGTGGAGGAGGGTATTGAACCCCCAACTCTGGAGGTGTGAGGCAAACATGCTAACACTAAGCCACCGTGCCACCTGCTTTATGTTTAATGTTAGGTAATTGGTTTTCTTCTTAATATTGTTTTATTGTTATTTACTGTTATTTATTTTTTTATTTGAATGGTGACCTTGAGTGACTTGAAAGGTACATAGAAATTAAATGTATTATTATTATTATTATTATTATTATTATTATTATTATTATTATTATTATTATTTAAAACATGAAAGTGCACCTTAAAAATCTCAGAAACTGCATGATGCACAGAATCTCAAAGGAATGTTTGCAACATCCTGATGCTGTTATCAGAGCAAAGACAGCCTTACATACATACATACATACATACATACATACATACATACATACATACATATATATATACATACATACATATATATAAAATGATATATGACATGTTGCCCCCGTGTACATAGACACAACTTTCTTTTGTAATTACATCATTATTTGACCTAGTATTGTAAAATATTGAAGCATTAATATCCATTTTTGAACACGCAATGCTCACAAATATTTAAACACTCATTTTCCACCATTTGTTAATTACAGTTCAGTGTAAACAATCTTGTATAATACTATATTCTTATTGTTTCGGAAAAGTTCATTATCTCCACCCAACTTGCTTCCCTTATCTTACACTCGTCACACAGAAAATAAAATGAATCATTATCGTTCCACCTCTTCTTTCAGGAACGGTAAATAACTTAAAACTATTTTTTAATGCACTGGAAATCAAAACCCACTACAGATCGTCCACTTATTTTTAAGGTTTTTAAATAACTTAGTCTACTATTTGCTTGGCTTTCATCAATATGACATCCAATATGACAACAGTTCAATTTAATTCTGAACTTGATTGTAATGATTGAAACAAACTATGGAAAGATCTAAAAGTTGCAAAGTTTGCAAAACACACACACACACACACACACACACACACACACACACACACACACACACACACACACACACACACACACAAACACACACCATTTTTTTTAGATGTTTTAAAATAGTCTTTTTGTATATAAACTACTTTAAGAATGATAAATAATTGTTGTATATTCTGGACTTTTTGTAAATTTTCATTAGATTTTATCTAGTGTGATACAAACAATAGTTAGTGCTATTTAGCTCTGAGTGTTAACTCTTGTTTATTGTTCAGAGCTCAGGTGTTGATGAATGATTTGATGTGTTTTTATGCTTTTTTTTTTCTTACATAATTCATTTTTTAGACAGAAAGCTATGCGTTAAAAAAGTGAACTTAGTTGTCAGCCAATCATAGGTAACTAATTTGCATCCAGGAGCCATAATGCACTGCGGTGCTTCTATAGTAATGATTTCTATTTTAATGCGTCAAATATGTCAAATATAAAATGTATTATGATTTCCTTTATACTGAACGATGATATACAGAATCTATATTTATATTTCTGGTAATATATCACGCAGGTTTAGTTACTCACCGTCATCGTAACATCTACTAGGCTATTGTGGTATATATATCTGTGTTAGCACCTTCGTTAAGTGCCCGGATGAACCTCGGTGGTCCGGGGTGCAGGCTTCAAACCTGTAGCTGCTTAGCGGCAGAGTGGTTCAATTCCACCTTTCGGGCGGAAACTGCTGTGTGTTTTAATTCATTTACAAGCTTTTAAATCGTCAGGGATTTTGTTGACATCGCATAATAGATTACTAGTAAATATTTTATTAAGTTTGTTATTTTCAGTATTCAATTCCGCCAGTCACAAGGTCTTGTTTGTTCTACGTCACCGGAAGCGGATGCGTGTGCCCTTGACACACGTGTGTGTGTGTGTGTGTGTGTGTGTGCACAAGATACAGGTCTGAAACGCTGATATAAATCCTTGTGATCTTCACCTTCGGCTGCTTGTCTTCAGGTTTGGTGTTACATCAAATTGTAAATGTTGTGAATACAGATACGTTTAAACAACTTAGCAGCTGTGATATTTTAAACTTAGCTTGTTAGCTTTCTAGCAGCTAATGTTTACATTCAGTCACATTCACATGACAGTGGAGTTCATTTAGCTGAGTAACTGCTCGGGGGAGAAAAAGAGTAATAGCTTTTTATTTACAGATGAATATAATGATGATCAAAAGCTAGTTCCTGCTGTAGATCCTGTTGTAGTTCTTGATGTAGTTCCTGTTGTAGTTCTTGATGATGTAGTTCTTGCTTTAGTCCTTGTTGTAGTTCATGTTGCAGTTATTGATGTAGTTCCTGCTGTAGTTCCTGCTGTAGTTCCTGCTTTAGTTCATGTTGTAGTTCTTGCTGTGGTTCTGTATAATAGAAATGTGGTAGAAATACTGGTGTTAAATACTGACCAGAAGGTCTTGAGTCCGAATCCCACGTCCACCAAGCTGCCACTGCTGGGCCCCTGAGCAAGGCCCTTAACCCTTCATTGCTCAGTTGTATCAATTGAAATAAAATGGAAAGTCACTCTGGATAAGTGTGTTTGCTAAATACTGTAAATGTCATAGATAAATAGCTGAAAAATCAGAGATCAATGCAGGATTTTACATTCTGGTCTTTTCCTAAAGCACATTCAATGTCATGTTTGTAGTTCATTTTTTGTCCCTCTTGCCCTTGACTTGTCCTCAGGGATCTAAATCGATCCAGTTTTTGTAAAGCTGCCTTATGGCAATATATCATTGTAAATCAAATGTAAACAGTATTAAATAGCACATCTAATACTTGTTAGACACAACAATATTTACATTTACATTTGGTGCTCGTCAGTAAAAGTGTCCCATTTTCTTAATTTCAAGAAACACCTGTTGTGTTTATTCACTCAAAGCAAGATGCCGTTACACAAATATCCACCACGACTGTGGGAAGCCTTGAAGTTAAGGAAAGGGATCTATGCCCGTCTGCCTCAGCATTACCTGAAATCCCATCTGGATGCATCACTGCCAACCGCAGTGCATTGGAGACCTCTGGGAGTGAAATACAGAGCAAACCCCAAGACAGGCCTCAAAGAGCGGGTTCAGGATGTACCTATTCCAATTTATTACCCCCCAGAGTCGCAAGATGGCCTGTGGGCTGGAGAGGGGTGGATATGTGGATACAGATATGCCAATAACGATAAGGTGAGTTTCTGGGTAAGACATGATGATGATGATAATGATGATGAACTCCAGGATTGTTGAGTGGATGTATCGCTAATAATCGCAAATTACAAGCTTCAGGCTTTGACCTGAGAGCTTCTGAGCTTCATATCTGACGTCCCAGACCTGCTGCCTGGTCTAATGTGGAGCATTTGTTATAATGTATTTTATTTATTCATTTGTTTCTTTGTTTGATTTGATTTTACTCTATTTAGTGTTTTGGGGATGATCTTCTTCTCCTCCTTCTTTTTCTTTTTCTTCTTCTCCTTCTTCTTCTTGTTCTTCTTCTCCTTATTATTATTCTTATTACACCGTTCTCTCAATTTCCATGCACTGATTTAAAGCAAGAAACCAGTCTGCAGTAAGAAGAGCTTTTTGAAGCACATAGTAGTCACTGTTCTAGAAACAGTTTATAGCTCTTTAAAAAAACGTTAAAGCTTTTTTATGAAGCACTTACTGATGATGGTCCAGTAGGGTGTATTGATGGACTGTCAGTGATGTTAATTCTTTTTCTCTTCAAGTGGGTGTTTCTTAGTTCACAGTCTCTATGTTGAAAGTCGAGGTATGGTTCGTGATACTTCTGTTCTGAATTTTGTCAGAGTTAATCTACATTCTTAGCTATTCAGTTGCTATGTTTAAATGTGTGCCTGGATCTTCTTGCTTGTGTGTTAGCTGTCTGCAAGAGTGAAGAAGATCTGGAAGCCTCAACTCTTTAAGAGGGAGCTGTACAGCGAAATCCTTAACCAGAAGTTCAACATCACAGTCACATCTCGCACGCTGGATCTTATCGACGCCGCTTACGGCTTTGACTTTTACATTCTAAAGGTAACGGCCTGATTCGTTTTTTTCATGATGTTACCTTTTTTGTTTTACATTATTTTAATTCTGAGTTCAAAGTCATTTTGAGGTCATTTTGGAAAAGCTTTAAAAGTCATTTAGAAGTTGTGGTACTTTTGGTGCTGCCTCCAGACCAAGGCTCTGAGGTGAAATATTCATTGGCAAAGGCAGCATCATGGATAACAAAGTCTTTTTTTATCAGACACCAAAGCAGGACCTAAACTCCAAGTTTGGTATGGACCTGAAACGTGCCATGCTCCTGCGGTTAGCTCACAAAGACACTGAGCTCTACCCAGATGATCCAACTCGAAGGGAGAAGATCTACAACAAATACAAGGTGTGCAGTTCACAAAATTGCTATTGAAGTTTTAAATAGTTTAACTAGGAAATCTGTTGGATGTGATGGAACCGGATGGCTGTTGCTTTATGGTGTGTCTCTGTGTCGGTTGGCTTGCATGTGGTGGGGAGACAGCAGTTTGAGATTCCTGCCGAGGAGGCGGAGTGGGTCGGCCTGAGCCTGGAGGAAGCAGTCGAGAAACAGAGACTTCTAGAACACAAGGTGATGTGATTGTGAAAAAAAAAAAATTAAATTCTAATGCCTAAGCCATGTTCTACACTAGGCACACTCTACTCTTATCTTTTCTACTGTACTCTATTATACTATACTATATATTCTACTCTAATCTAATCTGCTACTCTTATCTAAACATCTACTCATCTCATCTACTGTATTGTTACTCTCATCTACTCTACTGTATTCTGTTACTCTCATCTACTGTATTTCTGCTCTCTCATCTACTCTACTTGTAATTCTGTTACTCTCATCTACTCTACTGTATTCTGTTACTCTCATCTACTCTACTATAATTCTGCTACTCTCATCTACTCTACTGTATTTCTGCTCTCTCATCTACTCTACTGTATTCTGTTACTCTCATCTACTCTACTGTATTCTGTTACTCTCATCTACTCTACTGTATTTCTGCTACTCTCATCTACTCTACTGTATTCTGTTACTCTCATCTACTCTACTGTATTCTGTTACTCATCTACTCTACTGTATTCTGTTACTCTCATCTACTCTACTGTATTGTTACTCTCATCTACTCTACTGTATTTCTGCTCTCTCATCTACTCTACTGTATTGTTACTCTCATCTACTCTACTGTATTCTGTTACTCTCATCTACTCTACTGTAATTCTGTTACTCTCATCTACTCTACTGTAATTCTGTTACTCTCATCTACTCTACTGTATTGTTACTCTCATCTACTCTACTGTATTTCTGCTCTCTCATCTACTCTACTGTATTCTGTTACTCTCATCTACTCTACTGTATTTCTGCTCTCTCATCTACTCTACTGTATTTCTGCTCTCTCATCTACTCTACTGTATTCTGTTACTCTCATCTACTCTACTGTATTCTGCTACTCTCATCTACTCTACTGTATTCTGCTACTCTCATCTACTCTACTGTATTCTGTTACTCTCATCTACTCTACTATAATTCTGCTACTCTCATCTACTCTACTGTATTTCTGCTACTCTCATCTACTCTACTGTATTCTGCTACTCTCATCTACTCTACTGTATTCTGCTACTCTCATCTACTCTACTGTATTCTGCTACTCTCATCTACTCTACTGTATTCTGTTACTCTCATCTACTCTACTATAATTCTGCTACTCATCTACTCTACTGTATTTCTGCTACTCTCATCTACTCTACTGTATTCTGCTACTCTCATCTACTCTACTGTATTCTGTTACTCTCATCTACTCTACTGTATTCTGTTACTCTCATCTACTCTACTGTATTTCTGCTACTCTCATCTACTCTACTGTATTCTGCTACTCTCATCTACTCTACTGTATTCTGTTACTCTCATCTACTCTACTGTATTCTGTTACTCTCATCTACTCTACTATAATTCTGCTACTCTCATCTACTCTACTGTATTTCTGCTACTCTCATCTACTCTACTGTATTCTGCTACTCTCATCTACTCTACTGTATTTCTGCTCTCTCATCTACTCTACTGTATTCTGTTACTCTCATCTACTCTACTGTATTTCTGTTACTCTCATCTACTCTACTGTATTCTGTTACTCATCTACTCTACTGTATTTCTGCTACTCTCATCTACTCTACTGTATTTCTGCTACTCTCATCTACTCTACTGTATTCTGTTACTCTCATCTACTCTACTGTATTCTGTTACTCTCATCTACTCTACTATAATTCTGCTACTCTCATCTACTCTACTGTATTTCTGCTACTCTCATCTACTCTACTGTATTCTGCTACTCTCATCTACTCTACTGTATTTCTGCTCTCTCATCTACTCTACTGTATTCTGTTACTCTCATCTACTCTACTGTATTTCTGCTACTCTCATCTACTCTACTGTATTTCTGCTACTCTCATCTACTCTACTGTATTCTGTTACTCTCATCTACTCTACTATAATTCTGCTACTCTCATCTACTCTACTGTATTCTGTTACTCTCATCTACTCTACTGTATTTCTGCTACTCTCATCTACTCTACTGTATTCTGCTACTCTCATCTACTCTACTGTATTTCTGCTCTCTCATCTACTCTACTGTATTCTGTTACTCTCATCTACTCTACTGTATTTCTGCTACTCTCATCTACTCTACTGTATTCTGCTACTCTCATCTACTCTACTGTATTTCTGCTCTCTCATCTACTCTACTGTATTCTGTTACTCTCATCTACTCTACTGTATTCTGTTACTCTCATCTACTCTACTATAATTCTGCTACTCTCATCTACTCTACTATAATTCTGCTACTCTCATCTACTCTACTGTAATTCTGTTACTCTCATCTACTCTACTGTAATTCTGCTACTCTCATCTACTCTACTGTATTCTGCTACTCTCATCTACTCTACTGTATTCTGTTACTCATCTACTCTACTGTATTTCTGCTACTCTCATCTACTCTACTGTATTCTGTTACTCTCATCTACTCTACTGTATTCTGTTACTCTCATCTACTCTACTGTATTCTGTTACTCTCATCTACTCTACTGTATTTCTGCTACTCATCTACTCTACTGTATTCTGCTACTCATCTACTCTACTGTATTTCTGCTACTCTCATCTACTCTACTGTATTCTGCTACTCTCATCTACTCTACTATAATTCTGCTACTCTCATCTACTCTACTGTATTTCTGCTACTCTCATCTACTCTACTGTATTTCTGCTACTCTCATCTACTCTACTGTATTTCTGCTCTCTCATCTACTCTACTGTATTCTGTTACTCTCATCTACTCTACTGTATTCTGTTACTGTCATCTACTGTATTTCTGCTACTCTCATGTACTCTACTTGTAATTCTGCTACTCTCATGTACTCTACTTGTAATTCTGTTACTCTCATCTACTCTACTGTATTTCTGCTACTCTCATCTACTCTACTGTATTTCTGCTACTCTCATCTACTCTACTGTATTTCTGCTACTCTCATCTACTCTACTGTATTCTGCTACTCTCATCTACTCTACTGTATTTCTGCTCTCTCATCTACTCTACTGTATTCTGTTACTCTCATCTACTCTACTGTATTTCTGCTCTCTCATCTACTCTACTGTATTCTGTTACTCTCATCTACTCTACTGTATTCTGTTACTCTCATCTACTCTACTGTATTTCTGCTCTCTCATCTACTCTACTGTATTTCTGCTCTCATCTACTCTACTGTAATTCTGTTACTCTCATCTACTCTATTGTACTCTACACTACTACTTTCATCTTCTCAACTTTACTATAGTTTTTTTACTCTTACTATATTGAGCCCTCAGAAATAATAACCAGAGCTGAATGGGATGGTAGCATTTGAAGAATAAACATGAATTTATACAGAACAGGGCTGATTACACCATGTGTCACGCTGCATTGTGACACATGAGCAGATGTTCGAGAAGCTCAACCGTCTCTTTGTCTGCTCTACTGCCACAATTTGGTGTGTGGATCATGTGGCAGATACCGGTGCAATACAGAGCAAAAAAAGGGGAAGATGTGCACACACTTGGGGAAAAGGTAGTTAATAAGCAAACTCTAATGGTGTGTTTTTTAAAGAGTGAATGTTTTAGCGTGGACCTAAAAAATACTTTTTTTGAAATGTATTGTGGAGTGGAAGACGATACAGACGGTAAATATTTGATCTGTAGCATATAACTTTTACTACTGCTATTTTGTCACAGCTCAACACTGATAGTAACCACATATAAGAAAAACAGGAAACCAGAGAATATACCAGAGTCAACAAAGAGTATTATGTACTGTATGCATACTTTATAACACTATTGTTAATGAGCTCACTTCTGCTTGGACCTTTGTGACATTCATGGCATTCAGCTGAATAGCTATATCCGTCTGTTTGAGTTGAAAGATCATCATCCTCCAAATAGAGCATTATAGCTTAGTGAGGAAATCCAGTGTAATTTTTTTTCTTAACCTGTCTTTCTTCATTGTCTCGCAGGATCCTGAGCCACTTTACAAGAGTTGTGTGGAGAACCTGGTGAAGGATCTGTCAATGCTGAAACTCGCCGTACCCCAGATTGTGGAAAAGAAAGACTGATTATAGCATCAGTGATATGAGCATGAATAAAAATGTATTTATTAGAGCTTTGTTTTCTTTGCTTTTGTGTAATGATGGCATTTAAGACTTGCCATTATCCTGTAAATATCAAATAAATGAATACTTCTGATGTTCTTTTGTCAGACAAAATATGTGATGTCTCTTATGTGAGTTTGATAGATCGCTGTTGATTCTGGTGGCAGATGCAAGGAACCAACTGAAAAACCACAACTGGGACAGTGGTGGCTCAAGTGGGGTTCAGGCTTTAGATTAAGCACTTGAGTCTTAACCACATTCCAACATCTTCGGAATTTCCCATTTAGAGCTATAAACAAGTCTCATGTATGTGCTGATGATAAACACTGATCAGCCAGAGCATTAAAAGCACCTGTTGAGGCATGGAAGCCACAAGAGCTCTGAAGGCGGCGCCTCCATGGATCAGACTCGATCAGCACATACCACAGATTGAAATATGGGGAATTTGGAGGCCAATTCAACACTTTGACCTTGAACCGTTCCTGAACATTTTTTGCACTGTTATGGACAATGTATATGAATTTATTCATTCATTCATTTTCTACCACTTATCCGAACTTCTCGGGTATCAAGGCAGGAAACACCCTGGACGGAGTGCCAACCCATCGCAGGGCACACACACACTCTCATTCACTCACAAACACACTACAATTTTCCAGAGATGCCAATCAACCTACCATGCATGTTTTTGGACCGGGGGAGGAAACCGGAGTACCCGGAGGAAACCCCTGAGGCACGGGGAGAACATGCAAACTCCACACAAAACAAAGCGGAAGCGGGAATCGAACCCCCAACCCTTGAGGTGTGAGACAAACATTCCCTAAGCTACCGTTTCCCCCCATATGAATTTATATAATTTTGGTAATACTGCTTTGTCAATTGTACTATCCAAATAAAATAAAATAAAATTGAATTATGGAATAGTGTTGCCATGCAGGAATGAAGATCTTCCACTAGGTTGTACATGTCAAGGTAACATCTATATGAATGCCAGGATCCAAGGTTTCCCAGCAGAACATTCAGAGTTTGCCTTCTTCCACTGTGCATCCTGATGCCATCTCTTCCCCAGGTAAGTGACACACACATACCCAGCTGGGAGAAGGTGGACTGGACATTTCTAAAAAAAAGTCCAATTCTAAGGATGACTGTAGGAGCTCTCGGTGGTGGACAGGAGTCAACATGGACGCATTCTGAGTCCTTTCTATCAAAGCCAGTATTACTTTATCAGCAGTTTGTACTATCGCAGATCTTCTGTGGAATCAGAACAGATGGGATTCATTCTTCATGTCATCAGTAAATCTTAGACACTCTTTATCCTGTCATCGGTTTATCGGTTGACCTTTTTTGGACCAATTTTGAACTAAACACCCAGCAAGACCTGTCGTTTCTGACCCTGTCGTCAAGCCATCACAGCACAGCTCTTGACTAAGTTGTTCAAATCCTTACGCTTTCCTGTTTTTCATGCTTTCACCACATCAACTTATTATATCCTGCACCTAGCACCTGTGTGATGTGTGTAACTCCTGCAAAAAATAAATGCCAAAGATTGAAGAGTTGCACAATGGTGGATTTTCCCCACTGGCTTGATAATGCTGTGATGGAATCTGACTTTGCAGCATTTCTTCTGTCTATTCACTTGAATGCAGTGAGAAGAGAAAGGTCATTGAACTTTTTATGACGTTTCCTCTTTATTTGGTTGACTGGTGAACAAATAACATATGATGGAATTCTGCTTCTTCTGAAATAATTACACACAACATTTTAAGGAAGATATTAAAGCTCATTTTCTCGAGAATGAGGATATGTCGAAATTTCACAACTGCTGGTCTAGTCTGCATTTAGCGATAGTCAGTATGCGAATATGTGACATCACTTAAACAAAAGGATCTAAGCCAAGCCTTTAATTCAAGACACACAGATTATAATATTTTCCAACGTGAAGCAATTTTGTTCCTTATTTACACTACAGTATACCTTACAAGTGGAATTATTTAGAAAGATGCATCTAAGTTAATCCTTCTGTTTCCAATCTGCTACGTTATTCAATCTTTTTTTTTTTTTTTTTTTTTACAAAATGCCAATCTTAAAATGAATAAAATTAATCCCGTTTAATGCTACAGCAGGAACACGATGTTCTTCCAAGCAAAAGACATGGACATATTAGTCCAAAAACAAGCCCACTGTTTTCTTTAGACATGAAAATTGCGTATATACACGGATGAAGGTGGAAAAGCTGCAGTTTGGTCTAAACAGGTTCACAATATGAAGCTTCTGCAATCCACTAATGGCCTATTTGTTAATTACTCCTAAAAAAAACAAAGCATACAAACAACAATCTTTTTCTTTGGGCTGGAGAACCTAAAATATGTTATATGCATCTCCCAAAGCTTACATCATGCAGAACGGCATCAAGCTCATGCTCACTAGACACTACACACACAGTCCAATGTAGAGAAAGGCCAGAGTCTGAGCTGCCATTTTATGGTGCTCTCACACAGCCCATTTTCTGACTGTCCTCAGATTTGTCCTTCAATTCCAAAAGGTTCAATGGTCATTTTGAGAGCCCACAAAAAGACAGTACAAATGGCATCCAGTGTGAATCTAAAACTACATGCACGCTTCTGGAGTAGACTCCAAATCCTTATTTTCCAATAATGAAAATGACGAGCTCTGTCTAGGTCTCTAGTCTTACAAGCATTTACTGAGGTCTTCACGAGTCTTCTTCAGTTTTGACCTGACGTAAGAAAATGTCGTGCAAGTCTTGTGGAAGTTCTGGGTCGTAAAACGGGTCAACAAATGAAGAAATCTGAGGCTTGCCGGCTTCCGGAGGATTCAGGTTTGTATCTGTGGAGCTGGAATTGAGATCTTGGCTGTTCAACAGCTGGAGAAAGGTCTGGTTGCCCAGGCACTCATTAATGCTCAACAGCAGGGTGCTGATTGACTCTGGGTCCAGGCTGACAGACGGGCTGTCCAACTGGAGATCGTTCTCAGGATACTGAATCTCATCCATGACTGGAGTGAACATGGCCTGGCTCTCATCCTGGAGCAGAAACGGCTGTGCTGGACCTGGTGTGTTAATCATCGCATCTGGAACAAAAATAAACGCTGGATGTAAGAATGGAACAACAGTGAAGCACTGTGTGTGTACTTGTGTGTACTTGTATGCTGAAATACTCTACCTGCACTGACAACGCAGTTCTCGTTAAACTTTCGGTCGGATTTTAATTTGCATTTTCGTTTGACCTCGTAAGGATCTGCACAACAACAAGCAAAGACAAATTATTACATTACTCACTACGAGACGATAGAATGGGAGTCATTTCATTTCATTACTGGGTTTGAAATCTGATCAAATGTGTGCCGCTTCAGAATTTTCTCTGGCAGCGTTTCAAAAAAATGTTGATTTGGTATAAGAAATAATGAAAGTGACAAAAGTCTGCTCTGCTTTTTTTTTTCCTTTACTAGTTCAAATGACTAAGTTCTTCAGAGATTCATCAGTAAGCGTTTCCTTTGTTACTCATAAACCCTCGACAGATTAAAACACTAAGTTAATATCCAGCCTTTTGATTATTCACCCCGCCAAATACGTTGCAGTTCCCTATTTTGTATTTCATTTAAGGCAATGAAACTAAAAGATATAAGAATGTAAGAGATAAAAATAGAAATTATGCAGGTGAAGGTGCTTTATGTGGTCATATAACCATAAATCAGTGGTTATAACCACAAGCCTAAAGTAAAAGTCCCCAAAACATTTCATGTTGCATACTGACCTGGATTGTAAGGCAGGTAGGTAAACTTCACCGGCTCGCTGTACATACGATCTGAAATACGTCGGAGAGACACGTTAACCTCAACCGCATCAGCGACGTCCTGCTCCTGATACGGTGGTGACTTGAACACGATGGCGATCTGTCGGTGCACGTCGGTCTGCGCAAACTCGGCCTTTGCCTCCCAGTTGCCCAAACTGAAGATGATCTCGATGTCATCTGTGATAGTCCATCACACAGACACATGCAGGCTTTATAATTTACGCATAACAATTCTGACAGGACTGAAATAACAGTCAGGACTGGTTACTGAATCGTTTCTAGAAACTATGGTAGTGAAGTAAAGTAAATAAATTAGTACTTCAGTGTTCAGTACAGACCACTAACTCACAGTAAATAAAATACACTACTCAAAATAAATAAGGGAACACTTAATCATCACACCGACTTCAGGGATATCTGTCCAATTAGATAAGAAGAAATCTGTATCCTTCTAGCCTGATTTGTTTCTAGTTTTGCGTTTCGTTAGGGTTCGTGGCACCATGTGTAGCGTGAGCCGATCAGGCTGCACAGGTAGTCCAGCTCCTACAGGATGGCACATCCATAGCATGTAGGAGATACAGGGAGACGAGCCGTTAAAGGAGGGCCGTAGAAGGCCGACAACCCAGCAGCAGGACCGGCATCTGCTGCTTTGTGCAAGAAGGACCAGGAGAAGCAGTGCCAGAGCCTTACAAAATGACCCCCAGCAGGCTAATAGTGTACATGTTTCTAACCAAACTGTCAGAAACAGACTATTGGTTAGAAACATGCACAGCACAGCACCGTGCAGCTCGGTCCAATGTGTGATATTGATAAGTGTTCCCTTCATGATTGACTATTCTGTCATAAATATGTTGAATTTCACTAAAAGTGTTTCTTCTTTAGTGTGTCTGCTTGTTTACATTGATTTCTTTTAGTTACAAAATCAATTACAGGATGCTCTTTGAACCCAACCTACACTGCAGTTATTCTGTGAGTATTTCATCAAATATTGAACCTTTTGCCCATCTGCATTTTAGATTGGTGGTGAGCAGATTCCCCAGATTGAATACGGGGAAAAACCATACTGCTCCGCAAACCACTATTTTTTTGGGTGGGGGGGTGGGGTTTAGATACCGCACTTACTAATGCAGAACCAAGCCAGAAAATGAACAGTAGGGAACCTGCTGCTAGGAAACTGAACAGTGTTTTACAGTGAGCTTACTGGAAGTGCAACGTTGGTGTTGCTAAAGTGACACACACTTTTCACAGTAATCATTCAGTGGAGTTTTTTCTCTATTTATTCATCTGATCTGAAAAACCAGCAACATGTTGACGTGAGTATGCCACTTTAATAGAAACACATGTACACATGTTGCTTTCCCATTCAGTTATCAGCCGATCGCGTGGCAGCGGTAAAACCCAGGCGCATGTCTTCACAACACCTTCGGTTCATTTTCATGTCAAATAAAAAAAAACAGGGAAATTGGGAAATGTCCATAGACCGATTAAAGGATTCTGAGATATTAACAAGAGTGTCTAGAACTCAACTACACATTATAACTGTGGTGGGAAAAAAAAAAAAATCTCAGAATACACAAATTAAGGCGAATGAGCTAGAAGAAGACCACGTCAGGTTCCAGACATGTCAGCCAAGAACAAGACTCTGAGATAAACATGAACACAGACTTACCAACACTAAATAGTTGCAGATTAGAGAAAAAACAAAACAAAAATATACACCATATATTTTTCCAGTCATTAACTGTCCATTTTGGGTGAGTCTGTGAGTTGGGTGAATCATCTCAGATTCCTGTTCTTGGCTGACAGAAGTTAAACCTGGTCTTCTGTTATTGTAGCTCATCTGACCAAGTTGTAATTTGAGTAATTATAGACTTCCTGTCAGGTCAGACCAGGCTAGTCATTCATCTCTGGTCTCTCTCATCAACAAGGCGTTTCCACCCACAAAACTGTCACCCACTTAATGTTTTTGTTCCTCAAATCATTCTGTATACACTCTAGTTTCTGAAATACTCAACCCGTCGATTAAAGTCACAGGGAACACACTTTTTTCCTCCCATTTTGATGTTTGAAGTGAACATTAACAGAATCTGGCCCGTCATTTGAATAATGACGTGCAGCTGCAAGATTTCATGCATCCTGTGCAGCAGCCACATGATTAACTGATAAGAAAACTGTATGAACGTGCAGATACACAAGAGGCTGGCGAATGTAGATGGAATTTCTCAAGTTTTGCTATAGAGATCTGAAAAACGTTACTCATAGCTGCTTTAAAAAAATGACCTTTTTATGCACTTTATATGCTCGCTCATGTTTAAACAAACCCTGCGCTATTATTAGTTAGACCTTGACGCTTCTGAGGCTCAGCAATGCAATACTACAGAATACTACAGAAAAAACAAAACAAAAACAGACTTATATTATTTTATAAAACGAGGCCCGTTTATCGTGCTTTATTTTTGTATTTTTAGTGAGTTTATTGATCTTGGTTCAGTATTTCATGGGAGTAGACCTCACCTTTTTGCACTTTGTCACAGAGCATGTAGATCTCCGTCTTGCCTGTACAGGGACCTTGCACAATGTTTAGCCTGTTGATTTTCAGTTCTGCAGTTGTAGTAGCTTCTGCTCAGAAGAAAATAGAAAAAATATTAATGTTGCCAAGTGATGAGTCATGTTATTATTACGGTACAGTAACACCGTCTTGTGATAGTGATAGTGGAAGTGGCTGACGAGGTTCTCTCTGTTACTATATTTCATATTACGAAAAATACCTAATCTGGTTTACATGTCTGTTGTCCTTAATGCCTTGCACTAAATGATTCACATCGACTCTGCATGTGTGAGGATGTGGTAGCCTAGTTGGTAAGGTGTGGGACTACGGATAATGGCGTCGGTCAAATGCTGTCAAAGTAAATGTGTAATCTCCACGTGTTGTATGTCTGTAAACACGTATCCAAAAAGAGAATGTTGAACTGATCACCATATTAAAATCACACATCTGATCTTACTTTTGTCATAAATGGGGTTAGACACCACAGGGTAGAGCTGAGTCCTGTCCCCGTCTTCTCTCTCCAGCTCACACTGGAAGCATAGCCTCACTACATTCATGTCTATGTCCTCAATGCTCTTCGAATGGCCAGCTAACAGAGAGAGAGAAAGAGAGAGAGCGAGAAGAGAGAAGAGGCGGTGTGTGTGTGTGAGAGAGAGAGAGAGAGAGAGAGAGAGAGAGAGAGAAAGAGAGGGTGTGTGTGTGTGTGTGAGAGAGAGGAGGGGGTGTGTGAGAGAGAGAAAGAGAGAGAGAGAAAAGGAGGGTGTGTGTGTGTGAGAGAGAGAGAGAGAGATAAAGAGAAGGTGTGTGTGTGTGTGAGAGAGAGAGAGAGAAAGAGAGGGTGTGTGAGAGACAGAGAGAGAGATAGAGAGAGAGAGAGAGAGAAAGAGAAGGTGTGTGTGTGAGAGAGAGAGAGAGAGAGAGAGAGAGAGAGAGAAAGAGAAGGTGTGTGTGTGTGAGAGAGAGAGAGAGAGGGTGTGTGTGTGTGAGAGAGAGAAAGAGAGGGTGTGTGAGAGACAGAGAGAGAGAGACAGAAAGAAGAGTGTGTGAGAGACAGAGAGAGAGAAGAGAGAGAGCGTGTGAGAGAGAGAGAGAGAAAGAGAGCAAGAGAGAACATGAGTCTAAACATGTATCTTTTAAAAACCCAATTCAAAGTAGCTTTATTGGTGCTAATATGAGGCAATTTGGCAGAATCACGTGTCGTTTTGTAGCACTTTGGTTTACATATAAATATAACCAGAGTATCATTTTAAAACCTACTGCCGAATGGATCGATGTTTTTCTTCTTCCTCTTCAACAGGGAAGTATCCAATTCCTTCCTCCGAACACACTGGATGCCTAAATTCACAAAACTGAAGAAAAAAACAAAAACAGAAAAATACTGTAATAGATTGCATCAACACTTTTTACAGCTCTTTCCTAAAGAGTGTGTCATAAATCATAACAAACCTCCCGGTCATCGTATAAACTATTAACTGTAACATTAATACACTAAAGGCTTCATGTTACTTTATATAATCAATTGTTTATTACTTCTTTACTCCCATCAAAAATAGTAGAAAGCTATAATATGCCATTTAAAGCTAGAGCAGGATTTACTGCAGCAGCACTTTGGTCACCGAAGCAATACCAAATCAATAATTACTGAATTTTCAGAGTAAAGCTGATGAACGTGGCTGTGTGTACCTGTGGCGTCGTGTGTTGTGGGGGTTAAAAGTGATCACACAAACGCCCTCTGAACAGTCTTTTCCAACAAGGCAGTGCGGGTGTGGGCGATGAGGGAGATCCTTCGTCACAAGCGACACGGTGATTGTCACATTTTTTATCCTGTCAATTGGGCCTTGAAGCTATTTTGAAAAAAGGAGAAATTATTATTTAAAGGTCATTATGCTAAAGAAGACAATCGTGTGGTTTCCATTTTAATCCAGGAAGGGCCGGTGCAGGTTTTTCCTTCCACCAAGCAGAAGCCACAGCCAAAAACAAGAATGACTGATTAATGAGGTGAAATTGTCAGAGTTTCCTGCCTGATTAAAATGAAAACCTGCACTCACACTTTTCTTTGTGGGTGACATGACACACCCTTACATAAATGATGTAATAATCTAATCCAAACTGCCATATATGGAAACCTACCTGTTCATGGAAAATGTATCTTCTGTTTATTTATCATGTGGTATTTCCCTCCTACATACCGCACTTGTGCAACGCCTCTCAGAGAGGGACTTTCTTTTATTTTAGGGTTAGCACATACAAATCAGCACCATTCATTGAAACCAAAACAGGGACAACCCCCATTAGATTTGGACTAGCTGGTACATTCCAAAAACAGCAACGGTCTTCAAAATTATTTGTGCATCTATTGCAAATTGTACTCTTGCACAAAATAAAAATGCACATGCACAAATTCAAATAGAAATCCCTGATTGGCCAACAAAATAGAAAGCAAAGGACTGCTGTTCTTCATTACAATCGTCTGTGCTGAGTCAAAAAACACCTGGCTAAAGGCCAAGAGTCCAAATAACGAATACTTAAATTTACTGCTTTACTGAAAACAAGAAAAGCACCAACTAATAGTTTAAGTTTCACAAGCACAAAGTAAATAGGAATAAAGAAGAACTTGATGTGTAATCTATAAGAAGAATATTACAGAAGCCTTCCTACTGTATCCTCTTTGCCATGTGACATTTCGATTCAATTTATCCGAATAACGCTTTTAACAATTGGCATCGTCTCACAGCGGCTTTACAGAAGTATAGGAACAAAATTCAAATTGTAGTTTTAAATTAAATGACTATTTATCTCTAACATCTATACCATTTTTTCACTTATAGCCTCCTGTACATTTTGTAGATGTAGCTACCGATATAAACAAACAAACAAACAAACAAACAAACAAACATCTAACCACAAACACGCACAAAGGTATGTACCGACACACACCTCAATGGCAGGTAGCGTCTTCTTTACATCGGTGCTTGAGGCTCCCAGGATGCTGCCGGCCGATCGGCCCTCACACTCGTAGCGGAACCTCATGCCGCGTTCCTTGGGCTGTTCCACCACCACCAGTTCTGGTTTGTCCAGCAACTGCTCCAGCTGTTCGGTGCCTGTGTGCTGAGGACGCACACGCTGAGCCGCTGCTGAAGCCGTACTGCGCCGCTGGCCTCTAGTGCCACGAGATGATGGAAGCACTGATGTGCTGGATGAAGGGAACATGTCAAAATTCTACCAACAAAGACAGGATGAGAGAGAGTGGTAAGAGAGTTAGGGTAAGATAGAAATAAAAACATTACGTATATACAGCATTAATGTCAGATATAACCACATGCACACTGTTACAGCAATTTTCTGGACTGAATTGATAGCTCTTGATGTTTGAAGTGAACCAGTGCAAGAAACGTCACATTAATGCCAATAAATCACATGAATTAACATACACATGATGTCATGCGTCACGTTAATTACATAAGTCATACTAATTAAAGGCTTGATTTTACATCCAAGCTCTCATGTTGTCAAACATTTGCTAAACTATGTGCTTAACATAGCCTTTTCTAATACCTCAAATTCGATGAATACACAGTATTCATACACAGTATTCATACACAGTATTCATACACAGTATTCATACACAGTATTCAGTATATATATAGATTCTTATTGATTCTTATACTGACTGTAAAATAAACCCGATAAGCCCAATGTCATATTTCAGTTTACATTAAAATACATATAGAGCAGTGTGAAGAGAGAGAGAGAGAGAGTTTGAAGAAAGAGTTTTTTGAGCGTGTAGGAGGAGAAAGAAGAGGAGGAATGTAAGTCAGAGGGGGGAAAAACAACTGTTATAACGGCCTATTTAGCTCAGCATTTCAAGTTCACAAATCAAAAACGTAGAGACAAAGAACAAAACCCGGTAGCTAGAAAACCGAAGGCAACAGTTTGTTATTGTCAGGAGGCTGCGAGCAACGGTTCAGTATGAGAAAGAGAGAAAACATCTAGACATGCCTGAGGAAGAACGCAGATGGCCTGCACAAAGAGCAGCTAACAAGAGCCAGGAGGAGTAAAGTCAAGAAACAGGAAACTAATGTAGAAGGACTTAGCAGCCAATGAGAACGAAGAGAGGAGGGGTTACATTTATGGTCTGTTTGCCAGGAGAGGCGCACATGAGTTAGAGATCATCAACTGAAACAAGGAGTCAGATTACAACTCTAGTCTGCTCTTTTAAAACGTTCCTTAGTGAAAATGTTAGAGATTTTTCCCCAATCTGACCTGCTATCACATCTCAGACTCTACCATGGAAACAAATGGAGTGTAGCATGTCAAAGAACCTTTATATTCAATAGGAAACTGATCTTATCTTTTCCCCCACTTCTCCATCATTGTGGTTTGATTTTGCTTTGGCACAATCACAACATCTGCCAAATAGTCAAAGCCTTTTGTTTGTCATTTGCATAAACACACAGAAAGCTGCACCTTATTCTTTTAAGAGCTCTTCTTATGAGAAGCTTATGAAATTCTGTACCGAAAGCAAAAGTAAATACAAAAAAAAACTATTTGCACATCAGAAAAGTTGAAAAAACAAAACAAACAACAACAGTAGTCTCTCTAGTAGCAAAGCAATGGTGGTATGGAGTCAATAGCTATCTAGCATGCCTTACTAATATTTAAACATATTATGTCAACTGCTCTCAAACCCCATGTACCAACAGACCCCATTAATGGTCCAACCTATGCATAACCTTTGTTCATGTCTATGATTATATTTTGTTTGTATTTATTAAAAAGCTCTCAATACCTGAATGGTTTGACATTATTTATGAACCTACTAATTTGTGAATGGGATATGGATTAAATTAAAAAGGGTAGTTAAAACAGGACAATAATTATAAGAGCTCAATAAAAAAAACACAACATTTGATCATTCATGAAGCGATCGCTAAAGTACATTAAAAAAAAATAACAGACCACTATATTACAGACCACATCAAAGACAAATAGTGCATCAGCCTTGAGTAACTCAGCAAACCCAGAGGATTTTAAAGTAAGGTATGGTGATTTTGCTGACCTTTGAGGTTGTACATCTAGAGACCAGCACTGGAGCAGAGCTGCAACCAACCGTCAATAATGGGTTGTGAAGCTGATCATCAGAGTCTGCAGGTAGAGGAGGAGGACCTGGGAGCTTTTCTTTACATGAATTCTCTGATAGAAATTCGTCTATGACATCTGATAGATAGGTAGATAGATGATGCAAAAATCAATCAAGGGGATAAAAGGTTCCGCAATGGTTCTTTATAGTCTAAGTGGCTATTTCAGGGTTCTTATCTTCCACTAAAAGGTTTTTACGAGCACTTTCTGATAGAGAAACTCTGATAAACATTCCAGGGCCTTTAATGGATCATTTACTAATGAAATACAGCCTACGCATCATAATAAAGATACATCTCTTATCTTTAGTTAGTGCTACAATACAACAAAAGCATAACAAAATAGCTATACTTCAGAATTATACAGACTTCATCTGATCATCTGAAGACTCACCGAGTTCAAGATCTAGAGGGAAATAAAAGAAAAACAAAGCATGCTTTAGAGACATGGACAACCAGAGCCAGGCTACAAAAGTGAAACTGAAAGTTGCTTATGCTATAGATGCTGTGTCATGTCCTTCCCAAATATACAAACGCTTGTCATCTCAATGTCAACAATCACCCATCCATCATAGGGTTACTTAAAGATTTATTTATTTTTTGGACAAATAATTCATCTGCTAATTAACTCTAGTTTTTGATTACACTGTGGGAAACAGTCCACAGTGATGAAACGTCAGCTTATATCCTGTCTGATACTGATGTCAGATGTAATGTTTACATGTTCTGTCATTGCAGACAACTCTAAGAAGATATCGATGCTCGTTGATGGTTGTTTTTCTCCTGCGTTCACCTGCTAACTGTTTGACAAAGTGATGTCGCATTTATCATCGAGGCCTAGTGTTGCGACTTCACCCAGAAATCCTAATAAAACAAGAAAACTTACCTCTCGGACCAAGAACGCCGTTATGAATCGCCCCGTTCATTATTTTCATGGCAAGGTGAAGTCGGATAGAGAAAATCTGCCTCTTCGTGTTGTTTTCTTTTCGCTTAACTGCTCTTACACGCTCATTTCCGCCTTCTCTGCCTTGACTGATTAAACACAGTAGGTGTACTAACCGGAGAAAACAGCTTCAGCTTCTGCTTATTACACGCGACCTCGTGCGATCAGAGCTCTCGACGGTGTGGCGAATATCTCGCTTTACAAATCACGTTCAAAGTTGCTTCGTGGAAATTCCCTTACGTCACCGCCGGGGAATCCCCGAAACCCGTTGCCACGGTAACGCACCAACAGCGGTTAAAGCTCAAAGTCACCCACAAAAACAGCCAGAGTTCGATTGAGCGCGTGACAATTCTAGGAAAAAAGAGGACCTGTGACGTCACTATTTATTTATTTATTGTTTGTTTGTTTATTTATTTATTTATTTACAGCTCCTTATATAAAATGTCAAAAGGACATTCTAACTGTTTTTTTATTGGCTCAGTAATTAGTTGAGTGATAATAAATGTGGAAGAAATGGTGACTGGTTCAACTCCAAAAAAATGGAATAAATAAATAATAATAAAAAATTCAACTAAAAATTAGTCCACCAGTACTTAGACCACTAGTTGTATTTTGCAACGAGTATAGGAGTCCTTCATTGAGCCATGTGACCTGACCAAACACGATCACCTGGATATACCGGGTTGCCAGATTGGGGTATTTCAAAATGAAGAGTCTGCTCCTTTAAAACCTGATTCTTTCGCCGTGTTATCATGAGTAAACTTAGATTAAATATAAGTAAAAATAAAATAAGTATAACAACAAATAAATGTTAATATTACTTTAAAAAACGAATGGGCAGAATGAGAGTTATGGACTATAAACAATCAATCTGGCAACTCGGTGAGAGCGGCAAAACCAAAGCGCTTGTATAACAGCGCAGTGCAGGATTTGCTCGTTACCACCACCAGCACCATGCCGTCTCCGATACCTTTGACACGCCTTCTTCCGAGAGACTTCGGACTCAGTCTGGGGGTCTGTAGCAGTCCTCTCACTAAGCACTCAGGAGACGCGACGCTCCGTGTGCCGGTCACTGCGTTTCACGGAAAGCTCGCATGCAGACTCTGGTCTTCTGTGATCCACTGGCGCGAGCTGTGTGATTTGGAGTCCATCGGCTCTGGTGGGTTTGGTTTGGTCTTCAGAGCTACGTATTTCGGTGAGACGGTGGCGGTGAAGCGCGTCAAGTGCGCAAAGAACAAATTGGCATCGCGGCAGAGTTTCTGGGCCGAGCTAAACGCGGCGCACCTGCGGCACGACAACCTGGTGCGTGTGATTGCCGCCAGCACGCAGGCCAACGGCGACGACGTCTCGGGCACGAGATTAGACAGCGTCATCGGCACCATCATCATGGAGTACGCGGGCGACGTGAACCTGCAGCAGGTGATCTACAGCGCCGCCGAGCCGCTGCTCACCGCATCCTGCGTGCGTTACGCAGCCGACATGGCGCGCGCCCTGAGCTACCTACACGCACACGGCGTCGTGCACCTGGACCTGAAACCTGCAAACGTCATCGTGTCCCGAACCGGAGTGTGTAAGCTTGCAGATTTCGGATGCTCGTTAAAAGTGGATCTTGTGCGCGATCCTGATTCCTCGGTTCGAAGGATGGAGATCGGCGGCACGTACACGCACCGAGCGCCCGAGCTGCTGAGAGGAGAGGACGTGACACCCGGCGCGGACGTCTACTCCTTTGGTGTCACACTCTGGCAGCTGCTCACACGTGAACCGCCGTATGAAGGTGAACGACAGCACGTCCTATACGCGGTGGTCGCCTTCCACCTGCGCCCTGATCTAAACAAGGACGTGTTCAGTGCGTCCGGTCCGGGCCGCGAGTTTAAGGAGCTCCTTATTCGGTGCTGGCGGGCGGAACCGAGTCAGAGACCAAGCGCAGATCAGCTCCTCACTGAGCTCTCACAATGATGTCTGCCAAAACCTTTAAACCTGCTCCTGTCCAAAAACTGTCTACAAAATAAAAACAACGCGCGCGACCACTTTTAAAACGATGCCTTCATACCGGCTCCAATCATGGTGACCAATTGTCATTTACGTCGGTTTGCCTTTATGGGTGTAGCTTAAGACACAATGGATCCTTACATCATTTTAAAAACTGTCTTAAAATTATTTGGAATGATCCCATTGTTTAGTTATTGTAAATAAGTGTCTGTATAAATATAAATTGTATAAATATGCATTGTTTTATGTTTTCAGAAATGGATTTTGATTAAAATGTTTTCATGTACACAGTTGCTCATATGTATCCCTGCTAAACCTGGGCATCTGGGGCGAGATGATATCACTTTATTACTGACACACACCTGATCAAACTAATTAGTTAATAGATAAACTCTTGATTCAGCCAAAGCTCAATCTTTGCATCCTCCATCTAAAGCGGCGATGTCCAGTCTTATCCACAAAGGGCACGGTGTTGGTGCAGGTTTTCACTCCAACCAAGCAGAAGCCACACCTGATTCCACCTGTTTAATCAGTTGTTCTTGACTTTTAGTAGACTGGTGTGGCTTCTGCGTGGCTGGAATGAAAACCTGCACCCACACCGGCCCTTTCAGGATAAGACTGGACAACACTGATCTAAAGAATTAGAGTTAAATTAATAATAATGAGTTAAATTGCTCAGTCAAAACATAATTGGTAAATAATTCCCTTTTAGTTCTGGTCATTTCTGCACCTCCCTCACAAGTCTATAACCAAACCCTTAAAATTTAAGGACCTAAAATAAAGTGAAACCGACACAATGGAAAAAAGTTCAACATCAAATTTTTTAAACTGAACTTACGCTTTACTAAAAACATGAATGATCAATCTTTAATGTACCAAAATAAAAGGCAAACAATTCCAACTTTGGAGAGGGGAGAAAAAAAAATCTAAACAAAGAAGGCAATTCATCCCAAAAATATTCAGACAACGTGTGGCACACATCAGAGCCTGCAGCTGCACTTAACACACCACAATGATCCTGCTTTGGAGTGTGTGAATGTAATCGAGGGGGGAAAAATGATATCTGACGTGCTCAGGCAGAACGTTCCTGCAATGGTTTGGTCAGTATGATATCAGCACAATTAGGTTCAACAAGCTGACTGTACAGGCTTAGAACATACAAAAGAAAACCATCCGAGGCTGGAAAACAAAAGTATGAATCACTGTTAACGTGTTAATAATGTTAATATAATTACTTTAATACCTAGGCTGCATTATTATTTTGTTGTTCAAGCTTAGAACACCAACCCTTAAAAAAAATTTCACAGTCTCCAGCGAGTAGTATAGAGGTTCGGCAGCTGGGATCATCCAGAAATCGTGCTGCATCCTCTCACACTACTCAGCCCTGTCCTGATACACAGCGTTCACGCATGGAATGAGAAAAGAAAATGACAGAAGAAAAAAAAAAAAATCCACAGAGGAAAAAACAAAACAAAAGTTTGCACTTGGCTTCATTTTTGTCTTCTCCTTATACATTACAATATGTACTGCAAAAGCCCATCTGCACTAATGGGACTTACTGACTCATTAATCTTCATAAAGGTAGTGTTAACCAACCCAAAAATATACAATACAGTACATCACACTGTTACTTCACCTTGACTGCAAAATGTGGGAGCTTGAAAAATATTAGGAATTCTACATTAAATGAGATTTTCTTTTTTGTTGCAGATCTCATAGAAAAAAAAGAGGAAAGATGAACTGAAATTTCAAGCAGTGTCCTTTATAGAATACCGATATTCCAGTTCCCTTTCCTGACGATTAGACATAAACTCAGCTTTGAAGATGTGTGATACACCTTCAGTAGACAGGAGTGTGTGAAATGCATTAATCGTTTTTCTTCTCCTCCTCTGGTTTATCTGTGATGGCAGCATTAGCTGTATCTCCAACTGAGGCCTGAGCTGAGTCTTCGCTGCTTTGGACCACCCCACTTGTGCCAAACTCGTTGACGCGGTTGGGATCCACTCTGTAGATCCACCTCTGGTACAGGTAGATGAAGAACACTACATCTGTTGAGCAAAAAAACAAAGCAAGACAGGTCTTAATGCGAGGGCGTGGCAAAATCTAAACGACGATTCGATGCTAGAAAATCGAGAATTCGTATGCATCTTTTCCACCGAGGCAGTTTGAGTGCTGGTTCGGAGCCTAATTTAGAACCAGTTCTTTCTTTTTTGACAGCCAAAGCACCGGCTCTGTACCAGGAAAAGTGGTTCTTAAGTAGCACCAAAATGTTGCTGGTCTAGACTTAAAAAACCGCTTGCGTCAGGAGCTGGGGGCGGGGCTACTGTTAGTGCATTTACTAATGTACACCAATGTTAAATACACTTATACTTTATTGCAATATGATCAGCACACAAAATTTAGCCTTAGCATGTAGCTACCTACTCTGTTAATGATGTTATGTACTTAATAATTATAATAGTTAACTTAATAATAATATAAATAGTTAATTACTTAATAATTATGTAGTTAATAATGTTATGTACTTTCTTGATTACAACCTCCGTTTATACAGATTACACGGAGCTGCACGTACACGTTGGATTCGCCGCGTTTGGATGCCAATGTAGGTTCACAAAGCCATGAGCATTAACATCCGCCATTGTTGTTGTGTTTGTCACTGCTGTGCTAACATTGCTGGGTAACGTGACACGTATACAGTGATGTCAGACTCGGCTCTGTGACGGCTCTCTAACCGATGGAAAGGCAAACCGGTTCTTAGAAGGTTCGCCAGTGGAACCAACTTTGAACCAGCACGGGCTCTGAACCAGCACCCGCTTCTTTTTGGTGGAAAAGGGGTATACGAGAGCTCATCTTGTACTTACCATCTCGAAGACAGCCTATTCTGTACATCATGGGCATTTTGATCACAAAGGCAAACAGGTCGTCTATGAACGTGTTTAGCGCCTTATAGGTGAGCATCCTCCAAGGAAGGTGCGCGACTGACTTCATCTTGTAGTTGATGAAGAGCTGCGGCGTCATCGTGATGAATCCTGCGTTAAAAACAAACAGACCTTTCAGTACCATTCTGTGTTCTGACTTTGGAGAACGCTTTCAAACTCATACTCAGTCAAAGTCATCCGGTATTACGGAGTTCAGTAGAAATCTTTTTTTGTGTGTGTGTGTGTGTGTTGTGTGTTCATAAAAGGTTTGGAATGACACCTCCAGAAAACTTTGGAGCTTTGCACACACTCATCAGCGAAGCCTTTTGCTTTAGAAATCTTGTGTTAGCGTGTGTGTATAAGTGGAGCCCTGTGTCTTGCTTGGCGTCTCGATTTTAAATTAGATGACCACCAATTGCATCAAAGAGCAGTGACCTCTGAAGCTTTTTTGCACTTGCCCTTCAACTTTTTATTAATGAAACCCAAGTTAAACAACTTGGCCCCAGTGGCTGTGTGAAGTTGTAGATCGTATGCATGCTTTTTGTTTCCAGGCCCGTCATCGGGTCTACATAGGGATACTTTATTATTATTTCCAAAACACACATTATATTGTCATGTACACAGTGGATTCATAAAGTATTCAGACTAAACTCCTCAGTTACCAGTTTCCTGGACTCGAATCAAGGTGTAGAAACATCTGAGCAGTGATCAAGAGAAACGGAAGGCACCTCAACTAAATTTCAAGTGTTGTTGCTAAGGGTCTGAATACTCATGTACATTATTATTTATTTTACTTATGTATATTTTATTGTTATATTTCAGTTCACAATCAGGGTACAGAGTTTTAAATCCACTGTAAATAATTATAAACCCATGTTAAGACCTTGATGAAATATTTGGGGGAAAAAAGTCATGTATTTATCTCCATATAAATTATATGTAAATATATATATATATAGGCCTGCAATGAAGTCAGAAATGGCCTACAAATGCCCTGCATCTGTAATCCATCTAGGACAACGTACATTTGTAGAGCACTTAGTGCTGTGTTAGAAATCGTGCTGTGTGCTTTGAATAAGTGGTTAATCTCCACTCACCGAATGTTAACAGGAATCCATAGAGCATGCTGAGTACCCATGAGTACCAGCCTTTGTGCTCTACATAGATTAAGCTGTAAACAGCGTAACACCCAAAGAGCGGGTACAGGAGCCAGGACAGGTACTTAAAGGCCATCTAATTAAAAAAAACAAAAAAAACACAAAAAGAGCATGTCAAGAAAACAAACAAACAAACAAAAACAAAAAACAATCATGTCAAATGGCTCACTTACATCATCATAGATTTTAGTTGAAGATTCAACGTATGTGGATTTGTCCTTGAATACCAATCGTGGGATTAATCCTGCAATCTTGTTCTCTCTGTCCAACTGAAAAGACCAGATAGGAGATGGGACTTATGAAACAGTATTAACTGGGAAAAATAAGGAAAAAGAAAAAAGGGTGGGTGGGGCTGTTGCTGCTTACCCTGACGTCCATGACTTTGGTGATCTTCCAGAAGTCGATAAGCAGCCCGATGAAGACGCTGACCTGCACCACGAAGTTGGTTTCATTGTCCAGGATGTAGAGCAGCACCACCAAGGACTGGAACACACCGAATATGATAGAGCGCACCGACAGTCCCTCCAACGACTGGCGACTGTTCCAGAACTGAATATCTGAGTGAAGAAACGAGAGAATAAAAGAAACAAAATAAAAAGTTTACACATTAACAGATTAGTTTTTACACAACTTCATGCCTTGGGAATGAACTTTAGCCATCCATGTATGAAATGTTACAGAACATGGTTCATTTTTAAGCCATTATGGGCTGTCAAATGTACAGATGCATTTGCATTCAGACACATATACACTGAGAAAAGCAAAAAAAAAAAAAAAAAAAAAAAAGCATGTGATTCATCAAATCTGTACATCTTCCATTGAAAGGTGTGTGTCCGCTGTAGGTGTTCTGACAGCTTTCTAAGGGGCCGGGCATAGAAAACAACCCTTTTGTACCCATCCACTGTAATAACCACTGTACCAGTATCTCACTACACAAGCTGCTGTTTTGGAGATGCCCTGACTCAGTTGTCTAACATAATCAGGATAACCTTACCAAAGTCTACCTAAGCTGAATTGGAGCCTTGTGTCTCGCAATCTCATTCGAATATTTTGCGCACACACAAAAAAACATTTTGTAACTTCTCCTTCATCACACATGCTGCCTAATATATCCCACCATATGAAAGCTGCCATGGTAACCAGTAAGTCAGTGTTACTCTCTTCATCTGTCAGTGGTTTAAATGTTATGGCTGATCAGGGCAGACACACACACAGACACACACACACGCACACACGCCTTAAAGACATACAACAAACAAAATGAAGATAACGATCTGCTTCAAGGTGTGTAGTTCATCTGATGGAAATATTTGAGTGGAAGTTTCTTATATAGAGATGCTATAAGGATATTAGATACATAAAGCTACCACTGAACTGATTAGTAAAGCATTAGCAGCTGGTAGAGGACAAACGCTGTTAGATTGCATTTCAGCTATATTGTGTTGTTTGTGATGGATCTTAAAAGCATGCGTTGTGATTAAACCTCAAGAAAAAGTCATAATAAATTATATTACACAATATATTATATATAAAACGATTCTGATTGCTGTCAGTCAGGGGTAAATCTTGCTATTGACCCTAACCCGATTACTACAGCATCAACATTGTATGGACTCATTAAACTCACCGTTCTTAAACGCCAGAAACTCAAAGACGCTGTGAACGATTGAAACGACGATGGTCAGGCCGAGTAGATACGGATTGGTCTCCAGCAGCGCCACCTGTTGAGCAATATTACCTTTATAACACATCCTCTGTTGAGCGGGCATCAAAGCGGAAGAATTCGAGATATGAAGCTCAGACCTTAATAGAGTCCTGGTCCTCGTCGGACTGCTCGTACGTGTCCTCGCTAAGGAAGTTCCAGGGTGAGCGAGCATTCTGGGCTGCATAAAGCTGCCAGCGCCACAGAGAGAGCGGGCAGAAGCTGAGGCGCAGGGGCAACTTCTTTAGAGTATCGTTTATGGGGTAGTAGTCCTTCTGCAGGTTCCAGTAATCGTTGAAGTAAACGATGGGGTAGTAATCACCGCTCACTGCATCAAACTGGACATCTGTGAGAGACATGGAAAGGTGGGAAGAAAGAGAGGTGTTACAGCTTAAGAACATTTGGTACTCAACATAATATACAGTGGTGTGAAAAAGTGTTGGCCCCCTTCCTGATTTTTTTTTTTTTCCACGTTTGTCACACTTTAATGTTTCCGATCATCAAACTAATTTAAATATTAGTCAAAGATAACAAGTAAACAGGTTTGGATTTTGTTTTCCCTTAATAATAAAAACCTTCATTTAAAAACTGCACGTTATGTTTACTTGTGTTATCTTTGATCTAATATTTAAATTTGCTTGATGATCTGAAACATTAAAGTGTGACAAACGTGCAAAAAAATAAATAAATAAAAAATTTAAATCAGGAAGGGGGCCAACACTTTTTCACACCACCGTAGATGTGACAATGGGAATACTTACACTGGTCGAGGGGCGGAGGCACCGAGCCTTTCACCCAGGCTGTATGATCATCAACAATGTTGATAGTTAAGTTGGGATGCCAGTGAGATATGATCTCCACTGGGCCGTGACTTTCTGCCCGCTACACACACACACACACACACACACACACACACACACACACACACACACACACACACACACACACACACACACACACACACACACACATTAATACTCTCCCCTTACAATTTAAATTACAAAACTGTTTAAATTGAACTGAGCCAACTATTTTACATTCAATGACCCTCAGACTTATGTTTATGCCAAGACAAGCAGTCATTAGCACACAGACCTTAATCATCTCAGGATCAGCCTCTGTCTCTCCTGTCAGCAGGTTCTTCGTCTTCAGAAACTTCCTGCGCTTGTACTTGTTCAGCACTGATATGGAAACGAACAGAAACATGCAGTTAGTAGCTCAGAGTCTCAGCACGGAATGTGTGACACTACTGAACGTGAATGCTTGTTTGGTCGAGCTGACTCACTTCGTGTTGCATGGACGGTAGACAGTCTGCGATACTGGCCTTTGCGTTTCGGATCTGGATGGAAGCCACTCTTAGTGAAGTACACGTGGATGTAATACGAGCCATTCTGCTGCACGTTCTGTATAAGAAACACAGGTTAACTGCATCTACCGCATATCGATATTCACAATAGTCTCGTGTTAGTCCTGCTTTTCAGCACGGCTTTAACATGTTATCCATCCATCCATCCATTTTCTACCGCTTATCCGGGGCCGGGTTGCGGGGGCAGCAGTCTAAGCAGGGATGCCCAGACTTCCCTCTCCCCAGACACTTCCTCCAGCTCTTCCGGGGGAATACCGAGGCGTTCCCAGGCCAGCCGAGAGACATAGTCCCTCCAGCGTGTCCTAGGTCTTCCCCAGGCCTCCTCCCCCCTCCTCGGGTTGGACATGCCCGGAACACCTCCCCAGGGAGGCGTCCAGGAGGCATCCGAAACAGATGCCCGAGCCACCTCAGCTGACCCCTCTCAATGTGGAGGAGCAGCGGCTCTACTCTGAGCTCCTCCCGAGTGACCGAGCTCCTCACCCTATCTCTAAGGGAGTGCCCAGCCACTCTGCGGAGGAAACTCATTTCGGCCGCCTGTATCCGAAATCTTGTCCTTTCGGTCATGACCCAAAGCTCATGGCCATAGGTGAGGGTAGGAACGTAGATCGACTGGTAAATGGAGAGCTTCGCCTTGCGGCTCAGCTCTCTCTTCACCACAACAGATCGGTATATCGACCGCATCACTGCGGAAGATACACCGATCCGCCTGTCGATCTCCCGCTCCATCCTTCCCTCACTCGTGAACAGGACCCCAAGATACTTAAACTCCTCCACTTGAGGCAGGAACTCTCCACCAACCTGAAGAGGGCAAGCCACCCTTTTCCGGCTGAGAACCATGGCCTCGGACTTGGAGGTGCTGATTCTCATCCCCGCCGCTTCACACTCGGCTGCAAACCGTCCCAGTGCATGCTGAAGGTCCTGATTTGAAGAAGCCAACAGGACAACATCATCTGCAAAAAACAGAGACGAAATCCTGTGGTCCCCAAACCTGACTCCCTCCGGCCCCCGACTGCGCCTAGAAATCCTGTCCATATAAATAATGAACAGGACCGGTGACAAAGGGCAGCCCTGCCGGAGTCCAACATGCACCGGGAACAAGTCTGACTTACACCCGGCAATGCGAACCAAACTCCTGCTCCGGTCATATAGGGACCGGACAGCCCTTAACAGAGGGCCCCGGACCCCATACTCCCAGAGCACCCCCCACAGGCCATCACGAGGGACACAGTCAAATGCCTTCTCCAGATCCACAAAACACATGTGGACTGGTTGGGCAAACTCCCATGAACCCTCCAGCAACCTGGTGAGGGTATAGAGATGGTCCAGTGTTCCACGACCAGGACGAAACCCGCATTGTTCCTCCTAAATCCAAGGTTCGACTATCGGCCGAATTCTCCTCTCCAGTACCCTGGCATAGACTTTTCCGGGGAGGCTGAGGAGTGTGATCCCTCTATAGTTGGAACACACCCTCCGGTCCCCCTTCTTAAACAGAGGGACCACCACCCCAGTCTGCCAGTCCAGAGGCACTGTCCCCAACCGCCACGTGATGTTGCAGAGGCGTGTCAGCCAAGACAGCCCCACAACATGTTATCGCTCAGAGAAATCACAGCGGGCAGCTCGAAGAGTCGTCTATCAAAGGTAAAAAATTACCAGCTAAAGTGTGAAAATATCGTTTATGTCCATTTATACACATGCAGGAAGCTGTATTTATTGTTAACTGTAATAATGAGAAGCTTACAAATCGTGTCACTGTGAAACATTTACTTAAAGGTGGGGTCGCCGTTGTTTGAGAAATGCATCAGAAAACTGAGTCGGGACGACAAACTAAACAAATGCAAAACTAACAGAACTGAACTGAGAACTGAAGGAGCAGGAAGCTGGCCACATATTCACAGGTTGGAGTTTCCCGAGTCGATAACTCCTGAGCTAAACGCTGTTACTACACAAATAACACCTCTTTTCTATCGTAGTAATGTAGAGAGGCAGCTACTACCGTGTTTTGTGTAGTAACAGCGTTTAGCTCAGGAGTTATTGACTCGGGAAACTCCAATCTGTGAATATGCGCAAACTTTGCTCAAGACGCAGAGGCACTTTTTTCCTATCGAGACCGATCGTCAACATTGGCTTTCAAACAACGGAGATCCTGCCTTTAATGGCAAATGACGTCAAATGCGCGGTTTGTGATGCTGCTAGCTTTAGCGGAACACGGTACATTTTTAAAATGTTAGCAAATCAAACAACGTGGCCTAATTTCAAACATGTGTCAAAGCTGTGAGCTTTGAGTGCACAAAGTTTCAGGCTGTTTCGGTTGCATAATCTGGGTATTTGAAGTGCACTGCTCCTTGTTGGAACTGACTCACACTATATCGTAGAATAGTGTACAAGTATGTGATTCACCTCCTGTGTAAGTATAGAAACTATTGTACTACACTCATATGCACTGTTATGAGTGCGTAAACAGAAACCTGGGATTTGCACCAGAGATGCCAGAGCTGCTGTTTACAACAAAAAACCCACACTCTGCTCTACCCACATACAGTTACCGTGTTGGTTATGAGACTATTTGGGTGAAATGTGAGATTCAGCTCAGGTGTACAGGAGAGGAAGTTAATAAAAAATTGTTATCTTAAATAAAAGTTTTTCAACCTTTAATTTATGTGAAAATTACTGGTTAATCTTTACCACGGGCGTGTCCAGTTCTAGATGATGCTCATAGCAGCCGTCCCCTGCCTCTCCTGTGGACCAGTCTCCGTAGATCAGGTCACGCTGGAGCCAAAACAGGGCTTCTGTGCTGTTAAATTCTGAAAATACCTCATTTTCAGATAAATACACATGCAGATCCTAGGAAACAACAACAAAAACAAAACAGAAGTGTGTTATTTGTGTCATTACTAAACATATCTGTGTTATTAAACATACATCTACTGCAGACCAGTGAATTACTAAGAAAGCCTCTATGGAAAAAAAGCCAAGGCAAAACGTAGTCCTGTACGTTACGCTGTGTCCATTTTTTTTACTAACGTCTAGCTTTCGGCACATCCCTGCCAGGACATTAAGCACAGCAGACCTGCTTCAGAGCCAAAACAGACCTTAACAATACATTAAGACCTGAAGTGTAATGGTTTAGATATATTTTTAGAGCCCATTACCATTAAGGTGTCCTTGGGGAAGAGGTTGCGACTGGGCACACGGGGCGCGCCTGGAGGGGTGCTGGGGTCAGGGGTCGACGGCCCTCTGCGGAACCAGCTGCTGATGGCCCATATAATGAAGATCCTGGGAAATGTACAATCAAGTCAGGGTGCTAGAAATACAATTTTGTAAGGCTGAACGTTTTAAACGTAATATTTGGGCCTGGTCCAAATCCAGCTCTTTCTACTCCAAATCCTAACCGTAACGCAGCATAAATACTGACAAGCATGCTGAAAATAATCGGTACCAAACACGGTAGTGCATAAGGTTCAATAGTTTCTGTTAACCCAGCAATCAATCAATAGACTAGATCAAAGGTGTCTAATCTTCTCTGGAAAGTGTGCGTTTTATTCCAATCTAAGCAAAGCCACAGCTTGGACCATTAAAAACTAAAAGATCAACTGATTAAACAGGTGGAATCTGGTGTGGCTCCTCGTCTGGAATAAAAACCTGAGCCCGTATACATGAAGATTCTTAGAATGATCTCAGAGAGCTCCTAATTTAGCGTGAAAAATTTCTACCTATGAATCTTCAGAGTGATTCAGGACCAATCTGAGTAACACTGAGAAAGGAAAATATAACAATTATTATCTTAGAGAGGAGGCGGGGCTTAACCCCGTTACTAGGTATGACACATTCTTATGAAGACTGTGATTGGTTGTTTAAAAATAAAAAAAACAGAGCGCTTTTAAAATGTATTGTAATCTATTATTACTGGTGCATTATAAACCTTCACTTTGTCTCTATGTTAAGATATTTAAGGCTTTATCGTGTAGGGATTACGTTCGTGACCGATCAGATTAGAGATGCTCTAACATCTGTACGTTAGATATCAGATATTATCGTGTCTCTGAATGCCACAGCAGCAGAATGTGCTTGTATGTATAGTCATTTCTGCACTGTGTCTGAGATGTTATCTTTAATATGAACAATGACAAAAATAATCCCTACACGATCTAATCTGTATCATCTTATTAACTCTCTCTCATTATTAAATATTGTATACGATACATTTCTTCTCCCTCGTCACCTTTCAGCCATTTTCTCCTCTGATAAAGAAACTCTAAGCCTCTTTAATGTCCTCATCTCTACTCCTAACACTTTTTGACCTTATGAGATCTTTTAAGGATTAAGATGCTTTGTGAATAACTTCTATCTTTAGTATGATCTACTCTTTAATTTTAAGGGGAAACGTCCGTCGTTTCTCATACATTTTTTAGAAGTTTCGTCACTAGGAGAAACTCACACTTTGCGCTGAGAACTTTCATGAATACGAGCCCTGGCCTTGATGATAATTGGCTAAAAACATTTATAGATGACCTTAAATTATTGCCACTCAAAGTCCAGTGAAGAAGAACAAAAAGCTGATGTGGTTTGTGAGTGACAGCTTGCTTTAGGAGCAAACTCGTGTTAGGGTGTTGAAAGATTTCTATTTCTCTATACATCATTTCTATTATGATCATTTGAGGAGTTGGAAAACTTGTCACAAAGCTCTAAATCTGTATGGTTTGATAATATTGACTCTTCATAAGAATTTTCAGGGGAGGTTTATTAGGATGTGTACAGCTATAAATACCTACGTTATAACTTACTGCTCCTGAAAGAAGCTGTTGTGATCATTCTCTAAGTGTCATCCTATCGATCTACTACATGCCAGAAGAACAGGGGATGAGAGCCTGCAGTACAGAAGTCTATTTTTAAAGTAAAAGGAATGGATATGACTAAGGGTATGATTAGGTAACCAAAAGTACTGGTGATGTAACTGAACACGATTATGCTGTACATCATGCTCACTATGCTACAAGTGCATCTCTGTCCAATTTTCTAGAAAGAACGATAATCGTGAGGCTTGTTTGCTGTAGAGCAGGCAACGGTTTGACTCACCTGAAAAGGACACCCTTAATGACTTGCCAGGCGTTGGGCTGCTGTTGCTGTTGTTGCTGTGGGTCTGGTGCAGTCGCACCTGTTTGTGCAACCTGGCCAGAAGCAGCTGCGCCATTACTGCTCACCTACACACACACACACACACACACACACACACACACACACACACAATCATTTTGTTGGTGTACGATGTTACTAAATAGGAGATCACCTGATTTACAGACAGTTCGTCGTCCTCCTCCTCCTCCACAATAATGCTTATGCTGTGTTAGGGCTGGGCGATATGGCTGAAAACTGTATCACGATATCAGTGTTTCATAACGGGTCGATATCGATAATTGTTGATATTTTTTATGATCCATTTAAAATAAAGACAAGGAGAAAAATATATTACATTTAAACATTTTTATTTAAAACTTAACCTTCTTCTGATCATAATCCCATCAGATATTAAGACAGAAATGTAAACAACTATGGAAAAGTCTAAAGTCACAATGAACAATTAACTCTCAACATTTAAGGTGCAAAATGAAAGCAAATGTTTAATAAAAGAAATGCTTAATAAAGTGTAATAAAATTGTGCAAAGTGTTAAATATAAACATAGAGAAACCTGAGAATTTAGTCTTGCATCATTTGCAAACGACATTTGTGACTACGGTCAGACTTGTAATATCCAAAAAATATTAAGAATAAATTATTATATAAAAACGGCCATACTGGCGAGCTGATTTTTCATCTATTATTTACAATTTCCTCGCTCGCTGCGGCTCATTTTCTGCTTATCAGTCGACCGGTACTGAAGAGGAATCCAGCAGAGCAGCACGAGATAACGATATGGAGCAAGCAAACTTGATACTGTTACATGATTGGCTGTTAGTGTGTCACTCCCTATGTTGCTAGGTTACCAGAGACTGAGTGCCTTTGTTAATGCGACCAAAACCTCTGTTTTCATCTGACGAAGAATAAAATATATCAAACGTTTTATCGAACACATTTTTATTGATATCGTTCATGTGTCTATCGCGATACATATCGTTATCATTTTAACGCCCAGCCCTACACTGTGTTATTAAGCCTGCTGTACCAATTAAAAAGAAAGTCACTTTTCTTCACTGTTACATGATCATCTGGGACAACTACCAACGCTGACCAGCATGACATGCTGTATATATACACATAAACATCAGTAAACAAATGAGCTTTTGGGTTGCCAAATAATTGAGAAACCTATAATGAAAAAGTACCGGCAAACTACTATTACTTCAAACTACCACCAAAAACACATACGACTTCGTTGTTTTTTTTGATACACTGCATTAACACACACAAGCACAGATACGTAAATGCCTCTGACTAACAAACACTTTATTGTGCGCCGCGACGTCCTGAGCAACTTCAGATGAGATCATCAGCATTTCCATGAGTCAACAAATAAAAATCAATGTTCACTGTTCAAAATAAGGAAGGTTGATCTCTCACCATGTGACATTCATGCTTTGATTGCAATGTATTTTCCTCTCAGGTTCACTACAAGCTCGGAGGGAATTCTTTTTAGTACTTAAATGGTTTGTTCACTACTAAACGTTATTAAAGCTTTTAAAACAAACTACAACCGAGGCAGAAGCTTGGAGCTGAGAAAGTGATAGCAAGAGTGATACAAGTGTCACATTCAGGAAGAGAACAAAAACAAATTGAGAGAAGATAAACGCCTGAGAAACACACACACACACACACACACACACACACACACACACACACACACACACACACACACACACACACACACACACACACACACACACACACACACTACCTAAATACAAGGTTGGGAGATAGCTTTAGTACCAGTGCTACAAATGGCTTCCATTTACACAGAATTGTGTCTCCATTATTTTTTCCCACATCACAACGTTCCCTGTATTTACGATGCGAGTTGCTCAAACGAAAAAAAGGAAGTCTATCGCAGTGTAAATGATTAAACCCAAGTTGCTTCGGGGCTCATGCCCACATGATTGGAATGAGCTTAAAATAAACCACGATGCTTAATCATTGAGTCTGTCCTCGTGTGATACGACGAGGGAGCGAATGTTTTGCACTCGAAATCTGTACAACAGTGTGTGAAGAACAGCTGCAACTACTAGTCAAAATGATTGAGGTCAAATGATCCAGATCTAATTTTATATCCAATACGTTTTTTACTGCGGATAAAAATCTTCAAGCGTTAGAACTTGTATCATTGTAGAACGTACAATAATAAAAATTCAGCTTGTTACTGTGGCACCTCTTAGTGATGCGTGATAAACTGTTCAACAGCAGACTAAGAAGAAGGCAAATATCAGACCACCGACATCATACAGGGTTGTAATGATAACGGATAGATTAAAGAGTAACAGGATGTCACACTGAAGGCAGAAAAAAGGTGCCATGTTGTTTCACAACAAGTTCTTGTAAAACTTTAACTGTGATTTACAATCCCTTTAAAGTGTGACTGACTGAAAACACAAGGCATGTTCTCTTCTACAATGATGGCAACGAGACCAGAGATAAATGAATAAAAACGAAGACAGATAAGAACCCGCAAATAACACATTAAATGACAGACACAGAGAGAGACACAGACACAGAGAGAGACACAGAGACACAGAGACACAGACAGACAATGACAGACAGACACAAAGAGACACAGACACACAGAGAGACAAACAGACAGAATATATATATTATACAGAGAGACACACAGACAGAGAGAGAGAGAGAGAGAGAGAGATACACACAGACACAGAGAGAGACAGACAGACAAGAGACAGACAGACAGAGACACAGAGTTAGAGACACAGACAGACAGACACACACAGAGAGAGAGAGAGAGAGAGAGAGAGAGAGAGAGAGAGACAGAGACAGATAGAGAGAGACAGACAGACAGACAGACAAGAGACAGAATGACAGAGAGAGACACAGTTAGAGACACAGACACAGAGAGAGAGAGAGAGAGAGAGAGAGAGAGACAGACAGAGACAGAGACAGAGATAGAGAGAGATACACACACAGACACAGAGAGAGACAGACAGACAGACAAGAGACAGACAGACAGAGAGAGACACAGAGTTAGAGACACAGACACAGAGAGAGAGAGAGAGAGACAGAGAGAGAGACAGAGACAGAGAGAGATACACACACAGACACAGAGAGAGACAGACAGACAGACAGACAGACAAGATACAGAAAGACAGAGAGAGACACAGAGTTAGAGACACAGACAGACACACAGACAGAGAGAGAGAGAGAGAGAGAGAGAGAGAGATACACACACAGACACAGAGAGACAGACAGACAGACAAGGAGACAGACAGAGAGAGACACAGAGTTAGAGACACAGACACAGACACAGACAGAGAGACAGAGAGAGAGACAGAGACAGAGAGAGATACACACACAGACACAGAGAGAGACAGACAGACAGACAGACAGACAAGATACAGAAAGACAGAGAGAGACACAGAGTTAGAGACACAGACAGACACACAGACAGAGAGAGAGAGAGAGAGAGAGAGAGATACACACAGACACAGAGAGAGACAGACAGACAGACAGACAAGAGAGACAGACAGAGAGAGACACAGAGTTAGAGACACAGACACAGACAGAGAGAGAGAGACAGAGAGAGAGAGAGACAGAGACAGAGAGAGATACACACAGACACAGAGAGAGACAGACAGACAGACAAGAGACAGACGGACAGAGCGACACAGACTTAGACACACAGACAGACACACAGACAGACAGACAGAGAGACACACAATAAATCATTTGTAAGTATTTCGTAGATTTCTGGGGACAGATATTTTAATATACCTTGCTAGAGAGAAGCATCCCTTTAAATCCACGTCATATAAACTGGTTATTGTTAAAGTAACAGGAGAACCATGAGATTATTCCGAAAAACAAGATGCTCAAGACCATCCAAGACTACAGGATTCTTACTTTTAAACTACATATACTGTAAGAAGAAGAATCGAATTTGAGTATGTACAAATCTTGTTTTAATAGCAATGTGTTAATTGTGGCCTTAATGCGAAGGAAGGAACATCATTCGTCTTCAGTTTAGTTCAGATAAGCGTTTAAAACAAAAGTCACTTACTGGAAACAGTTATACTGAACTGTATTTACTTTAGTGATTGCGTTGTTCATTTGCTGGTTTGTGTTATATTCTCAGTAAGACCCTCAGGAATAGTTAGTGTTTGTGTGCCTTGCTGATGTCACAGGGGGATGTTGCTGTTGCTAGCACAGTTACATTTGTGTTTAATAGGAGAAACAGTAACAGTGTCCGCGCTCAAGATCGGAAAGTTGGGAGTTTTAATCCCAGCACCAACAAGCTGCCACTGTTGGAGCTTTAAGCAAGAGTCTGATACTGCTGTAATTCCATCCTACTTTCAGAAAAAAAACAAAAAAAAAAACAGCAAAATCGCACCATTGACTTGCGAGAATCTTCTCGACTACCGGGTAGTTACCTGTGTACAAGTGATGTGAAAGTAATCTGCTGTAAACTAACTTGTAGATTTAAATCTGTAACAGTGACCATTCTAATCTCTTTGAGAAGTTAATCATCGACGTTAGAGTTAACGCTAACGTTAGCCGGCTCGCTGGGCTCCGAGTTACCTTGCAACTGTCTGTACTTTTTGCTGTGCTGCAATTTCAGTCCAAAATGTAGAAGAGATCTAGTAGCAAGAGTTTTACGTGCTCTCACTGAGCAAACAAAATACAGGCTGTTGTGAAAGCACCCATAATTTTTTCTCCACTTTGCACACCGATCATCCAGAGATGGGAAACAGCAACATTACAACATGCAGATTAGCTCTATTTGCGTCCAGTCTGAATTCTCCTGTTGTTGCAGGATGAAACCACTAGCCAAATGAGGTTAAATGTAAATGTCAGTGGTCACTGACTGTAAGCGATTCACCGTTAGCTACTAAAACCAAAAGCAGCAAAGGCTTCTGTTTTCACATGCCATTTTTTTCCACTAGCCTGTTAATGAGAACTGAAGTTGAAGTCAAAGTCCCAGAATGCAATGCAGTTATACAACATAGTCACGGTGCAGTTACAGAGACGCGATTCGGCCGTCAAGAGATGAATTAAGAACTAATGCTGCAAAAAAATCGACAGCATTAACAAGCGAGTGCGTCTGCATGTTGACCGATCTAAAGTAAATTCTTATATACACAGGAAAGTGCGTTTAAAGTTAAGAAATGCTGCTCTGTTTATTTCTTCTGTCGACACTGTGAACAGCCATATTGTTGTGATGTAAACTGGGAAGGTTGGAAAGACAAGAAGGGACTCCAAATGAAGGGGCCATTTGCTTTGTCTTTTGTGGTCAAGTTTTGTAAGTTGAGACTTGAGTTAAAAGAATCGCATCAGGTGACAGTCGAATGGCATTGTGGGTAAATGTAGGAAACCATGTGACAGGGGAAAGTGAAACTGTCATCATGTCAATGAAAGAGATTTAAACTCTAGGCTGGAAAAAAAATGTTTTTTGAAAAAAAAAGAAAAAAAAATAGAATGTTAAAATCATATACTGTGGGGACAAATTTAAGAGAATTAAAGTGCTGTAAAAAAAAAGGTGTAAAGGGCAAAATATGATGTTAAAAATATGACACCTGATGTTTAAAAAACTAGCCAAGACATCCTAATCTCATCCAAGCACTGATTCAGATTAACATAGCCGTAACGTGATTAGCTATAGCTACATAGCCGTAACGTGATTAGCTATAGCTACATAGCTGTAACGTGATTAGCTATAGCTACATAGCCGTAACGTGATTAGCTATAGCTACATAGCTGTAACGTGATTAGCTATAGCTACATAGCCACCATATCTACAGATATCTACACTAGCTGTCGCCTTGGGGTCCTAAAAATGCATCCAATCCACCGCCATCTTTGTACAGGTGTCTTGTATTTCAAGTTCATGAACGATGCCGGACTTCTGCGTTTGGATGTTTAAACGAACGAAATAAAAAACACAGACAGAAAGGGATTACATTTCACAAATGATTCTCATTTTTTGTGAATCATTTGTGTTTCATGATATTGAATGTTACGAATTATATTTCTGGTTACGTCGGTTTGTTTCAGTCCTTCGTTAACGACCGCAGCTAATAACTGCTAGTTACCCATTAGTTTGACAGTTAGGGAAACCAACAATATTTGTAGATTCCGAAGCTCTTAATAAGGACATTAAAAATTGACCCATGCTTTTTTGCTTAAAGGTGAAAAGACCCAACTTTACGTATGTTTTGTAAGATTCCTTTATCTGTCAAACATATTTTATTAGATTGCCCTGGACTAAACAGAAGCAGATGTTCTTTTATCAAGTTACGTCACTTAAGGACATATTCGAGTCTCGGGCCGGACACGACTGAGGTGCCCTTGAGCAAGGAACCGAACCCCCAAACTGGCTGCCCACTGGTGTGTGTTCAGGGTGTGTGTGCACTTTGGATGGGTTAAATGCAGAGAACGAATTCTGAGTATGGGTCACCATACTTAGACGTATGTCACGTCACTTTCACGTCACTATCAACATTTTCTCTGGACTTAATGATAATTA